>NW_006205257.1:471405-481289 GCF_000334495.1 Tupaia belangeri chinensis
TCCCTAGTGATACCTGCATTTCTCCCTCTTTGTAGCAAAACTCTTTCAGAAAGTTGTCATATTCTTTTTTTTTGGAGAGGTTTTTGCCATGGGCACGTGCGCTTGCCCGACAGACAGAGGGAGACAGAGAGACAGAAAGTGAGAAATCACCCCCCAGGGGGGATGGCCACGCCTCAATCCTTTCTCCTCCATTCTCCTCTTGGGATCTTGGGCACGCACGCACAGGCGCCCGGCGTGAGTTTTAAGTCACCGGGTCCGGGACGCGAACCGCGGTCAACCACATGGGAGTCCAGTGACATAGCCATTACGCCAACTGCTGGTCCCTCCTTCTCAGTGTCCTTTTTTGGTTATTCTTCATTTTCCTACCCTCTAGGTAGTGGATACCCAAGGACTCAGTCATTGACTTTCTTCTCTGTAGTCATATTCTTTCGGTTAATGTTTCCCCAACATTTCCACATCAGTCTATATTGAAAATGACTACTTGTTTTTGGTAAACTGGGGTTTGTAAGCCTGTCCATATCTTTTTTTTTGTTTTGGAGATATTTTCACTGTAGGGCGTGTGCGCTCGCCAGACAGACAGAGAGAGACATAGAGACAGAAAGCGAGAAATCACCCCCCAGGGGGGATGGTCACGCCGCAATCCCTTCTCCTCCATTCTCCTCTCGGGATCTTGGGCACGCACGCACACGCGCCCGGTGTGTTTTAAGCCACCGGGTCCGGGACACGAACCGCGGCTGACTACGTGGGAGTCCAGCGACATAGCCATTACGCCAACTGCTGGTTCCCAGCCTGTCCATATCTTGAGGTGACCATTCAAGAGGCTTTTCCATCCCTGGATTGTCACATCATAGCCTTCTCTTACCCATTTAGATGCAGCAAAATGCCAAGCAGAAAGCTCTTTAGTAGGTGATCATATCGCACCTCACTTCCTGACTTCAGTAGCACCTGTCCTTGACCTCCAAATTTGTGTCTCTAGCCCTGATCTTGCCGCTAAACTTCAGCCTTGTATATCCAACTGCCTTCTCTACTCTCTACATTTCCATTTTTTTTTTTTTTGGAGAGGTTTTCGCTATAGGGCGTGTGCGCTCGCCAGACAGACAGAGAGAGACATAGAGACAGAAAGCGAGAAATCACCCCCCAGGGGGGATGGTCACGCCGCAATCCCTTCTCCTCCATTCTCCTCTCGGGATCTTGGGCACGCACGCACACGCGCCCGGCGTGAGTTTTAAGCCACCGGGTCCGGGACACGAACCGTGGTCGACTACGTGGGAGTCCAGCGACATAGCCATTACGCTAACTGCTGGTTCCCTACATTTCCATTTGTATAAAAGACATCTCAAAAACAAAGCAAAACAAAAAAACACTCCAAAAATTTCAAATCCCAGAATTACTCACCCCACTGTCTTTTCTATTTCTGTATATAGCAATTTTAGTCTTCTACTCTGTTTCCCACTATACATGATGGCAGGCGATAAAGCTGCGAAGCAGGATACTAAGGAGAAGAAACCTGAAGTCAAGAAGGCTGATGCCACTGGCAAGGTTAAAAAGGGTGACCCCAAGGCTAAAAGCCCAAGAAGGGGAAACCCCACCCTAGTCCAGGGCATCAGCAGATACTCCCGGTCTGCCATGTATTCCAGGAAGGCCACGTACAAGAGAAAATACTCGGCCACTAAATCCAGGATTGAGAAGAAAAAGGAGAAGGTTCTTGTGACTGTCACAAAACCGGTTGGTGGAGACAAGAATGGTGGTACCCGTGTGGTTAAACTGCACAAAATGCCTAGGTATTATCCTACTGAAGATGTGCCTCGAAAGCTGTTGAGCCACGGCAAAAACCCTTCAGTCAGCCTGAGAGAAAGCTGCGAGCCAGCATTACTCCTGGGACCATTCTGATCATCCTCACTGGACCCACAGAGGCAAGAGAGTGGTTTTCCTGAAGCAGCTGAGCAGTGGCTTGCTACTTGTAACTGGACAGCTGGTTCTCAATCGAGTTCCACTGAGTAGAACACACCAAAAATTTGTCATTGCCACCTCCACGAAAATTAATAGCAAAGTAAAAATCCCAAAGCACCTTACTGGTGCTTACTTCAAGAAAAAGAAACTGCGGAAGCCCAGACACTAGGAAGGTGAGATCTTCGACACAGAGAAGGAGAAATACGAGATTTCAGAGCAGCTGATTGATCAGAAAGCTGTGGACTCGCAAATTTTACCAAAAATCAAATCTATTCCTCTGCTCCAGGGCTACCTGCGATCCGTGTTTGCCCTTACAAATGGAGTCTATCCTCACAAATTGGTGTTCTAGATTTTTTTGCCAAGAACCTAATTAAATAACTGATCATTTAAAAAAAAAAAGAAAATAAAAATTTTAGTCTTCTATAGACATAGTCAGGCTTGATTTCCCCCACCCCATACACCACCTCCAATCAGAAATATTTATTGCCACCTTGGAGTGTAGCAGGAATTTGGCCCCGTCTTTATGGTGTAGGTGGTAGTATGCTGAACGGTAATGCCGGAAGCTGCATGGTGTCTGCTGTTTAAATCCCTGGCCTGGTTGACCCGAAGCACTCTTGAGCATGCACGAGTGCCTAAGAGCTGATGTGCTGGAGGACTGGAAGAAGGGGATAGTGGTGACCAGCCCCTATGGAGGGTGCTCTCCACCCCTACACTCTGTGTACACGGGGGCTCTCTGATGAATAAAGAAAACGTGTATCAAGGATCTGACCTTGTACCATCTCTACTGACTTCATCCTGTTTAAGGCTCCATCATCTTGTAGGTTCATTACAATAATGTCCTGCTTGGTCTGTCTGCTTTACTCTCTGTGCTCCTTCTACCTATTCAGATACAGCAGCCAGAATAATTATTTTTAGATGAAAGACACATCAAGTCACTCCTCTGTCCAAACCCACCAGGCACTTCCTATCTTAGAGTAAAAGCCAACATCTTTACAATAAGATCCTAAATGATGTGATTCCTTCCTATCTCTTGACCCTCATCTTCTACGGTCTTTTTCCTTCCTTTTTTTAAAAAGAATGATTTGATTTAATTTAATTTATAATTATTATTATTTTAAAATTTGCTACAGGGCACACACACTCACCAGAGAGACAGAGAAAGGGAGAGGGAAAGTAAAAAAGCAAGCCACCAGGTCTGGGACTTGAGCCATGGTTGACCATGTGGGAGTCCAGCACCTTCACCACACCATCTTTTTTTTTTCTTTTTTTGGAGAGTTTTTTTTTTGCTATCGGGCGTGTGCGCTCGCTAGAAAGACAGAGACAGAGAGACAGAAAGCGAGAAATGAACCCCCTCTCCCCTGCCCCGGGAGGATGGCCACGCCGCAATCCCTTCTCTATTCTCCTCTTGGTATCTTGGGAATGCATGCACACATGCCCAGTGTGAGTTTAAGCCACCAGGTCCGGGACTTGAACCACGGTCGACTACATGGGAGTTCAGCGACATAGCCATTACGCCAAATGCTGGTCCCTACCGCACCATCTGCTGGGCCCTCATAGTCTTTTTCTTACTTCCAGATACTGGACTCAGTGAGATGGAGAAGATCCTATTGTGCCTGTTGGGAGGGGCTGAAAGATCTCTAACCAGGTTGCTAGCAGGATTGCTTCATCGCTCTTCATCATTGTGAGCTACAGCATTGCATGATATACAAAGTTAAAAAATAGTGTTTGT
The DNA here is from genome assembly GCF_000334495.1 of Tupaia belangeri chinensis. Lineage (NCBI taxonomy): Eukaryota > Metazoa > Chordata > Mammalia > Scandentia > Tupaiidae > Tupaia > Tupaia belangeri. The sequence continues at coordinate 475,085 of NW_006205257.1, forward strand.
TTTTCCCTCAATTAAGAATTCTTGCAGAATCCACAGGCAATATCTTGTGGGTCCCTAGAGTCCCATAAATCCCCGGTTGAGAGACCTAATTTAGTCTTCTTTTCTTGCCCTCTCTAGATTAACCAGTTTTTAAATTCTATTTTTATACTCTGTTATCTTTTAGATAAACAGTCTTTTAATACTCTTTTAAAGGTTATCCTAGAAATCACTGTGTGCTTTATTACTTGTTATAGTTATTATAGACTTCTTTAAATTCATGCTTTTACCATTTTCTAAAGAATGGAAGCACCTTATTTTAATTTGATACTTCTTACCCCTTTTTGCTATTTAAAATTTTTATTTATTATTACTTTTAAATGTGACCAGAGAGAGAGAGACAGAGTAAGAGGGAGAAGAAGAAAGCAAGCCACCAGTCTGGGACCTGAACTGTGGTTGGATGTGTGGGAGTCCACCTACTGGTCTGCAGTCATGTGTTTTACTTCTGTATGTATTATAAAATTCATAAAACATTATCTATTTCTCTTTATGTTTATCATGTACATATTCTTCCTCATGCTTTTTATTCCTTTTTGCAACTGTGTGCTCTTTGGTCATTTTCCTTTAGCCTGAGGAAACCCCTTTATTTTGGTTCTAATTTTTTTTTCTTTTCTTTTTTTGGAGAGGTTTTTGCTAGGGGGCACATACGCTCACCAGAAAGACAGAGAGACAAAAAGCGAGAAATCACCCCCCCCCAGGGGGGATGGCCACGTTGCAATCCCTTCTCCTCCATTCTCCTCTCAGGATCTTGGGCACGCATGCATGCGCACCCGTTGTGAATTTGAACCACTGGGTCTGGGACTTGAACCGCCGTTGACTACATGGGAGTCCAGCGACATAGCCATTACGCTAACTGCTGGTGCTCAAGATCCTGAGAGGAGAATGGAGGAGAAAAGATTGCAGTGTGGCCATCCCCTCTGGGGGGTGATTTCTCATATTCTATCTCTCTCTGTCTCTGGTGAGCACCTGCGCCCTATAGCAAAAATCTCTTTCTCTCTCTCAAAAAAAAAAAGATGTTATTCCACTGATCTATCATCCCAGGGACTATGCCTGCCTATGAGTTATTGGCCTCATTTGTGTCAAATGGCCACCCCTGCACCCCTGGCGTCAGGGCTAGGAATTCTAGTATTTCCATATATCCAGTCACTATCGTAGAGCACAGAAAGGGGAACTGGACTCGGAATTTGTAAAGTAAATGACAGCACTGGGGGTTGTAGTAGGTAGTACCACAAGAAAACGTGGAGGCATCCTTGAGCTGTCATATCGTGGCATGTCACATCAAAAGACGTGGAAATAACCTATACAAATGTTGAATCTCTTTGGGATTTGGAAGGAGAGGATAACTGAGGAGTTTGACCTGGATAGCTGAAGAAGCAGTGATAAAATTCATAGAAATATGAATATTTGGAATACTGCCTTATTTGGGGAGAAAGGTGAGTTTGGTTATAATGTAGTGAGTTTGAGAGATTTTTATATGTTGCTATAGTACCCAGCCATCTTACTAGTTCTAAAAATATGTAGAATAACTTCTTTGGTAGGAATTTGTTCTGATCATTAATATTTTCTTTAGAGAGATTTTTGGTATAGGGTGTGTGCACTTATCAGAGAGACAGAGACAGAGAGACAAAAAGCGAGTAATCACCCCCTGGGGGGAAGGCCATGCCTCAATCCTGCCTCCTCCGTTCTCCTCTTGGGATTTGGGACATGCACACATGTACACATGCCTGGTGTGAGTTTTGAGCTGCCAGGACTGGGACTCAAACCACAGTCGACTATATGGGAGTCCCCCGATGTAACCATTACACCATGTGCTGGTCCCTCATTAATCCTTTTATGAGGGCTTTTTTTCTCTCTCTCTCTCTCGAGACTTAACAATTTGTTCTTCATTCTCTGGAGTTCTAAAATTTCATGATTTGATGTTAATTTTCTTTTCTTATTTACTCACTTAGATAAGCCCTCAGATCATTTGTGTTTCCTGCATTTTTCAACAATTTTCTTTCTTCCTTTTTAAAGGTTTATTTAATTTTAGTTATTATTACTATTATTTTAAATTTGATATAGGGCACACAGGCCAACGAGCGAAAGAGAGAGAGAACAAGCCATCAGGTCCGGGACTTGAACTGCAATTGGCCACTTGGGAATCCAGCGCCTTTGACCACCACACCGATTTTCTTTCTTAATCTCCAATTTCACTTCTGGAACTCCTCTAATTTGGGTGTTAAACCTCATGAACTGATACATTCCGTCTTTCTCTGATTGTCAGTGCTTTCACGCTCTCTCTCTCTCTATGGAAATTTTTGTTGACTTATCTTGCATCTCTTCCATTGAATCTTTCCGTTGTTGATTTCCAGTAGCTTTCACTTATTTATTTTTGAGCTTTTTTTCCTTTTTATGAGTAAAATATTTTTCCTCTTTGAAATGATTAATTATAATTTTAAAATTATTTTCTGCTTTTCTCAGTTATCTTTTCTTCTGGGTTTGTTTTTTTTTCCCCCTGGATTTTATTTTTCACAGTTTTCATTCAAAGTTGTTAATTCTGCAAGATTTGCTGTGGAAAATAGCATCCTCTGCCACTTCTTCCTTTGTCTTCGTTTTTCTCCACCCCAGGAAAACACTTTCAATTTTTCTAGCTGATCATTATGATAATTGCTATTTATAGCCCTATTCCTAAATACCAAGCTTACATTTCTATTTCTTTTGGTGACTGAACACTTTTTAAAAATAATTATTTATTTAATTTTATTTATCCATTCATTTATTTTAATTTGACCAGAGAGAGAGAGAAAGAGAAAGAGAGAGAGGGAAAGTGAGAAAGTAAGCCACCAGGTCCAGGACTCAAACCGTGGTCAGCCATGTGGGAGTGTCCAGCGCCTTAGCCACCATGCCACCTGCTGGTCCCTGTGACTGAACATTTTATCTTTCTTCCTGACTCTACTCCTATATACATGCTCTCTTGTCATCCCTCCATGCTGTCTCTGTTAGTAGGTCATTACTGAGTGTGAACACTATTATTCTTTGTCCATTTTCAAATTGAGCTCTTTGTCTTTTCTTATCGACTTACAGCAGGTCTTTATATACCTGGACACATTCCTTTGTTAATTCTGTGTGTTGAAGAAATCTCCCATTCTGTGATCCATCTTTTCACTTTGTTTATAGTGTTTCTTTTATATTGAATTAAAAAAAATTTAATTACTATTTATTTTATTATTTATTTATTCATTCATTGATTTTTAATTTGACCAGAGAGACACAGAGAGTGAGAGTGAGAGAGAGAGGAAGTGAGAAAGCAAGCCACCAGGTCCAGGACTCGAACCCCGGTCGGCCATGTGGGAGTGTCCAGCGCCTTAACCACCACGCCACCTGCTGGTCCTGAATTTTAAAATTTTAATGTAATCACAGCAATCTTTACAGTTTGTGCTTTCCCCCCAGCTCTTTTTAAAGAAATTTACCTGGAAGTCGTGAAACTATTTCCCACTAAAAGTTTACTGTCTTGTTTTTCACACTTAGAACTTTAATTCACCTATAAAATTAACTTTCAGTATGATGTGAGGTAGGGGTAAATCTTACTATCTTCCATGTGGGTTACAATTGCTCAGGGCCATTTAATTAGAAAGCGTGTCTTCTCTCCATTTACTTTAATACCCCCTCTCATGTGTCAAGTTCCCAGATAATGTTTAGTGCTTTTTCTCTTTTTATTGGATTTCATTGGTCTACTGGATTATCTCTGCTTCAATAGCACAATGTCTTTTTTTTCTTTTAGAATTATTTTATTTAACTCCCTTCCTTCCTTCCTTCCTTCCTTCCTTCCTTTTCTTTCCTTCCTTCCTTCCTCTATCTCTTTCTCTATCTTTCAATTTGACCAGAGAGGGACAGAGTGAGAGAGAGAGAGAGAGAGAGAGAAAGTGAGAAGGTGAGTTGCCAGGTCCAGGACTCGAACGATGGTCAGCCACGTGGGAGTCCAGCACCCTTAACCACCATACTACCTGCTGGCCCCTGAAGTAGCACAATGTCTTAATTATTAAGGTTTTAAACATAAGTATTGATATGTAAATGTTCTTGTTCTTCAATAATTTTTTGCATGTTATTGGCTTCTGCTGTTCCCTATGGGTTTTAGGATCAACTTGTCAAGTTCCATAAAAATCCTCTTTGAAATTTAGGTTTAGAATTGCATTGCACTGCATTTATCAGAGAATTCCTATATTTTGGTTACAGTATTACATATTTCCATCCATGAATGTGTTTGTTGTGTACCACTTATTTAGGTTTTCTTTTATGTCTTTTTTTTTTTTTTTCTTTTTATGTCTCCCAGTGACATCTTAAACTTTTCTCTGTGGAAGTCGTACACATTGTTAGATTTATTTATTTATTTATATTTTTATTGCTGTTGTAAAATAGTATTTTAAGTGAATAGTATTTTTGATTGTTGACATAAAGGAATGAAATAATTTTTGTGTATTTATTTTATATCTATCACAATTTTTTTTTCTTTTTTTGGAGAGGTTTTTGCTATAGGGCACATGCACTCGCCAGACAGACAGAGACAGAGAGACAGAAAGCGAGAAATCACCCCCCAGGGGGATGGCTATGCTGCAATCCCTTCTCCTCCATTCTCCTCTCGGGATCTTGGGCACGCATGCACACCTGCCCCGCATGAGTTTAAGCCACCGGGTTCAGGACTCGAACTGCGGTCGACTATGTGGGAGTCCAGTGATATAGCCATGACGCTAACTGCTGGTCCCTCTATCACAATTTTGATGAATTCTTGTTCTAATAATTTATCAGCAGATTTTCTTGGATTTACTATCTAGACAATTTCATCATTTACAATGAATGACAAGTTTCATTCTTTTCTTTCTTTTTTCATACTTTTTGGTCATTCTTTTTTCCCTTTATTATTATTATTTATACATTTAATCACTATACATCATTTAGATTATAAAGAGACTTTACTTGCATGATATACATCTCAGTCCAATTGTGAATATTATACACATCCTCATCAACAGACAATAAACCGTATCTGTGTCCCACAAATAATTTGGAAAAAATGGAGAGGTAAGACATTCTTTTCTTTTATATATGTGTGTGTGTGTGTTTATTTATTTGTTTATTTATTTTAGTTTTTGCTATAGAGTATGCGTGCTTGCCAGAGAGAGAAAGAGATCACCCCCTCGGGGGAATGTCCACACTGTAATCCCTTCTCCAGTCTCCTCTCAGGATTTTGGGGATGTTTGCACATGCACCTGGAGTGATTTTCAAGCCATTCTGGGTCTGAGACTTGAAACATGCAACCAGCCTTCTGGGATCCAGGGCCTTACCTTCCATGCCACCTAATGGCCCTAATTTTCGTTCTTTTCTCCCCGTTTTTATTCTTTTTATATTCTGTGTTTTATTCTTCTGGCTAATATCTACAAAACAGTTCTGAACAGAAATAAGGATATATGTATCTTTATTGCTGGTGATTAAATAACTTATGATATTTAATGGTAAAGTAATTTGTATGCAATATAATTTTGGTAAATTGTGTTTTTATTGCCAGCTTGCTAAAGAGTTATTTATTTATTTATTTATTTATTTATAGTCATTCACTGTACATCAATACAGTATACACAAATGAGATTTAAATATCTCAGTCAAGGATATAACCATACATGTTATCGTCAACAAATAATTTTCTATTTCTTGTTTCTTATATATTTTGATATTTTCCCCCTTTGATTCCCTACCTCTCACCCTCTGCCAATTCCCTCCTTCTCCTACACTGTTTTTGATATCTACAGTTGTTTTCCATACCTTTTTTCACATTTTAATTAATTAAAAAACTTTCAATAGCAAGCACGGCTAATATATATATATACATATATATATATATATGTATCTATATATCTATGAACTCATGTCTAACTTTACCTGTAAACCTCAGTGAGTAAAGTGAACATACTATAAAGTAGCACCTAGCTGGGGCTGTATAGCTTACTGTAGTCATTAAGTAGGTATTAATAGGTATTTTTTAATACATTTTTTAATTTCAAGAAAAACAGTTTCAGTTTTATTATTTTTTGAAAGGTTTTTGCTATAGGGCTTGTGCGCTCTCCAGAAAAACAGACAGAGAGAGAGAGAGAGAGAGAGAGAGAGAGAGAGAGAGAGAGACAGACTCCCAGCAGGGTCT
>NW_006205257.1:482305-491543 GCF_000334495.1 Tupaia belangeri chinensis
ATATTTTTTTTTTTTTTGGAGAGGTTTTTGCTATAGGGTGCATGCACTCACCAGAAAGAGAGAGACAGAGAGACAGAAAGCGAGAAATCACACCCCAGGGGGGATGGCCACGCCACAATCCCTTCTCCTCCATTCTCCTCTCGGGATCTTGGGTACGCACGCACATGCGCCCGGCGTGAGTTTAAGCCACCGGGTCTGAAACTTGAACCATGGTCGACTACATGGGAGTCCAGCGATAAAGCCATTAAACTAACTGCTGGTACCATTAGCTTTTCATATTTTCAAGGGAGGTTTTGATTCCCTATATTACAGCCTTCATGTCTAACAATTCTGTTTGATTCTTTTTTTATGATGTGTATCTCCTCTTTCAGATTGTGTAAGAACTTCCTCACCTCCTGGAACTCATTGTCTCTTTTCTCTTGCATTTTCCGGAGTTCACTGTCTCTCTTCTCTGTATCTCTACTAGTTTTATCACTATGAATGTTCTAAATTCTTTATCTGACATTTCCATGAGTTCTCTTGTATTATCTGTGGGTGGGAGATGATGAGTTATTCTTTTCCCTTAGGGGAGAGATATTTTCCTGGTTTCTCATATTTCTTGTGCCTCTGCGATGGTTTGTGTTTATCTGAAGGATTATACATTTCTTCCTCATTTCTTTTTTTTTGGAGAGGTTTTCGCTATAGAGCGTCTGGGCAGAAGGATTTCAGTGGTCCTAATCCCTGAATGGGGCTGCTCAGAACTCAAATATAGATAGCTGCTGATTGGCTTGTCCTGGCTCCTGGCTAGATCTGGGGGGCAGGAGGATGAAGTCTGGACAGAAGGTCTTCGGTGGTCCTAATCCCTAAAGGGTTTTTTAATAAGACAAGTATTGAGGGCTAAGGTGACTGAGTCCCAAGTAGCTGACTGTGCAGTTGGAGTTCAGGACCTGGTGGCTTAATGAACATGCTTGGTCATTTGAGTGGGTGTGCAAAATCCTGAAAGGAGGGAAGAATGAGAGAGAGGGGATTGTGGTATGAACATTCCCCATGGGAGGTGCTTTCTTACATTTCTCTTATCTCTCTCCAGAGAGTACATGTGCCCTGTAGCAAAATTAAAAAACAAACAAATAAAATGGTATTGAATTTTACTAAATGCTCTCTTTGGTTGAATGGGAGTTGGGAAAGGAATCTTTCAGAGAATCATGCTTTTTATCCTTTAATCTATTGTGTGGTTAATTAAATTACTCTTTTTTTATTAATTAATTTATTTTTCATTTCATTTTCTTTTATACATTCAATCACATTATAATTTGTCTTACAAAATGGGTATTTCAACAGTGAACATCTCTCCCCAACACAGTTGACAAAACCACAAAACATCCTCAACAGACAATACCGCACCTCCCTCTGACACCAATACTTTGCCTCCCTATTTTTCTTGTAAATGTCCTTCCTCAGACCCTCCTCTTGCACACATTCTATATCTGGTATTTACATTTATATACTGTGTTTCTATATCCTCTAGTGAATTAGTTTCAGTCATAGAGTGTGGATACTCGGTGTATATTAGTGGGAACATACAATGGCTCTCCTTCATAGCCTGGCTTGCTTCACTCAGCAGTAAGTCTTCCATATTCATCCATAATTAAATTATTCTAATTAGTTTTTAGTTTAAAAAATATTCCTGGATTTGGTTGGCTAGTACTTTATGAGATTGGCCTGTAAATTTTCTTTGTCTGCTTTCTCCTATGTTGGTATTGAAGTTATACTAACCTCATTAAATGGACTAAGTAGTGTTCTTTTTTCAAGTAAAGTGGTTTATAAAATTAGAATAATCTGCTCCTTAACTGATAAAATTTACTTGTAAAGCTGTTTTGGGGGGACCAGCAGTTAGCGTAATGGCTATGTTGCTGAACTCCCATGTAGTCGACTGCAGTTTGAGTCCTGGACCCTCATGCTGGGCGTGTGTGCGTGCTTGCCCAAGATCCTGAGAGGAGAATGGAGAAGAAGGGATTATGGTGTGGCCCACCCCCCTGCAGGGTGATTTCTCGCTTTCTATCTCTCTGTCTCTCTGGCGAGCGCACGCGCCCTATAGCAAAAACCTCTCCAATAAAAATAAAAAATTAAAAAAAAAACTGTTTTGGAATGTTTCTTTTTCCTTTGTGAATTTAATTTTAACAACTTCATTAAATTTCTTTGTTATAGAAATATATAAATTTTCATTTTCTTTATGAATAAGTTATAATTCTTTGTGAAATGATCTAGATTGTGTAATTTCCAGCTATATGGCATGCAATCGTAGATAATAGTTTATATGAATTTTTTTAATCTCTACTTTTCCCCTATGTTATTTGTGCTTTTTTGTTTTGTTTTGTTTGTTTGAAGTTTATACAGTTTACCAGCTTTTGTTTTTGCAGATTCTCTGTTTGTAGGTCTTTTTACTATTATATTATTACATATAATATATATCATGGTTATACTTAGGTAAGATAAGTTTTACTTTTTAGGTTGTTGCCATAGGGTGTGTGCACTCTCTGTAGTCAGATAGAAATAGTGGAAGGAAAGATATCAGTCACATGGGGATGGCCACACCACAATCCCTTCCCCTCCATTCTCCTCCTGGGATTTTGGGCACACACATATACTTCTGCCTGGCATGATTTTCAAACTGCCAAGTTTGGGACTTGAAATGTGGTTGGCCATGTGGGAGTCAAGTGCCTTAACCACCATGCCACCTGCTCCATAAAATTATATATATGTATATATATATATATATATGTATGTATGTATATATATATGTATGTATTCTAATTTCTCTGGGGTAAATATCTGATGGTGATTTTCAAGCCACCAGGGCCAGGATTTGAACTGAAGTCAGCCATGTGGGAGTCCAGTGACATAATTACTATGCCATCTCGTGATCTGAAAATTTTATATTTTAAAAAGATCTTTTAGAGAGTATTTTAGAATGAAATGATATGGATTTCTAGAATGGCTTTATAATAACTTAATGTTGGATCAGGGGAATGGTGGGAAGATTCAGATGAAGCAAGTTTGTCCATTTGTTTATAATTGTTGAAACTAAGTGTCAGGCAATGAAAATTCATAGTTTTACTCTACTTTTGTATATGTTTAAAAGTTTCTGTGCTAAAATCAAAACACATTCATATCTGTATTTTAAAACTTTCATTATGATATTCCTTTTTTTTTTGGAGAGGTTTTCGCTATAGGGCGTGTGCGCTCGCCAGACAGACAGAGAGAGACATAGAGACAGAAAGCGAGAAATCACCCCCCAGGGGGGGATGGTCACACCGCAATCCCTTCTCCTCCATTCTCCTCTCGGGATCTTGGGCACGCACGCACACGCGCCTGGCGTGAGTTTTAAGCCACTGGATCCGGGACGCGAACCGTGGTCGACTACGTGGGAGTCCAGCGACATAGCCATTATGCTAACTGCTGGTTCCCATCGTTATGATATTCTTTAAATTAGGTTGGAAATTTGTCTTTCCTACTGTAAACATTAGAGTCTAAAATTTTTTTAAAAGCACAACCTACTTGTATCTCACAAGCTTTTTAAATGGCTGTATCTTTTATATACAGTGAAACACACAGATGCTAAATATACAATTTGGTCAGTTTTGATAAATTCATATATTCTTGTAACCTACATACTTATGAAGTTATAGAGCTTTATCAACCAAAGAAGTACCTTTATGTTCCTTCCTGGTCAATCCTCCTTTCTAAGAAACAATGACTGTTTTAGCTGTTGTCACTATAGGTGCCTTTTACCTGTTCTAGAACGCCATACACATAGAATCATAGACTATGTACTCTGTTGTCTCTGGCTGTTTCCAGTCTGCATAATATTGTTGATTTCATTCATATCATATGTATCAGTAGTTTATTTCTTTTTAAAAATTATTTAATTTTACTTATTCATTTATTTTTTTTATTTGACCAGAGAGACACAGAGAAAGATGGGGAAAGTGAGAAAGCAAGCCACTAGGTCTGAGAGTCGAACTGTGATTGGCCATGTGGGAGTGTCCAGTGCTCCAACCACCATGCTTCCTGCTGGTCCCTTAGTAGTTAATTTCTTTTCATCGTGGGGATCATTATTTTTATTGTGTATTCTATTGAATGAATATGCCACAATTGATTTATTCATTCTCCTATTGATAAACATCTGGGCTTGTTTCCACATTGGTTATTATGAATAAAGTTGTTAACTTTTTTTTTAAAGAATTATTTAATCTAATTTTATTCATCATCATCATTATTATTTTCTTTTTAAATTTGACCAGAAAGAGATAGAGAGAGGGGAAGTGAGAAAGCAAGTCACCAAGTCCAGGATTCAAACTGAGGTCAGCCATGTTGGAGTTTAGCACCTCAGCCACCATGCAACCTGCTGGCCCCAAGCTGTTAACTTTCTTATACTACTTTTCATGTGGATATACATTTTAAAATAGTTATTTGATTTTATTAGTTGTTGTTATTATTTAGATTTGCTATAGGGCACATGTGCTCACCAGAGAGAGACAAAGAGAGAGAGAGAGAAAGTAAGAAAGCAAGTTGTCAGGTCTGGGACTTGAACTGCAGTCAGCCATGTAGGAGTCAAGTGCCCTCATCACCATGCCACCTACTGGCCCCACTTATCCAATTGTAATAGTCATTCTTATGTACTTTTCTAAGAAAACTGAGAAATAGAAGCATATGCTCAGGGCCAGCAGGTGGCATTGTGGTGAGGGCACTGGACTCACACATGGCTGACAGTGGTTCAAGTCCTGGACCTGGTACTTTGCTTTCTCATTTCCCTCTCTTCTCTGTCTTTCTCTGGTCAAATTAAAAAATAATAATAACAAATAAAATTAAAAAATAATTCTTTAAAAAATTAATTGGTTTGGGGCCAGCAGATGGTGTAGTAGTTATGTTGCTAGACTCCCACATGGCCAACAGTGGTTTGCATCCTGGACCTAGTGGCTTGAAACTCACACCAGGCACGTGTGAGTGCATGCCCAAAATCCTGAGAGGAGAATGAAGGAGAAGAGATTGTGGTGTGGCCATCACCCCGGGGGGTGATTTTTCACTTTCTGTCTCTCCATCTCTTTGGTGAGCACACATACCCTGTAGTAAAAATCCCTCAAAAAAATCCAAACAAACAAACAAACAATTGGGTCACTGATAGGTGTATATATATATACACACACACATATATATATATATACATATATATATGTATGTATATATATATATATATACATACACTTTTTTTTTTTTTTTTTTTCACACAGCACTTTCACTTGCTGGAGAGAGACAAGGAGAAGCAGTGAGAAGGAAAGTAAGAAATTATTCCCCAGGGTGGATGGCCACAGTGCAATCCCTTCTCCTCCATTTTCCTCTCATGATTTTGGACCTGCACACACATCTAGTCAGTGTGATTTTGAGCAGCTGGGTCTAGGTCTTGAACTGCAGTCTTGGCCATGTGGGAGTCCAGTGCCCTTATTACTGTGCCACCTACTGGCCTCCTACTTAAACAAAAAAAGTTATTTATCTAATATTATTTATCATTTGTATTACCATTCTTGGAATTTGCTACAGGGCACATGTGCTCACTAGAGAGATACAGAGAGAGTGAGAGACAGAGAGAAAGAGAAAGTGAGAAAGCAAGCCACCAGGTCTGGAACTCGAACCTTGGTTGGCCGTGTGGGTGTCTAGTGCTTTAACCACCACATCAGCTGGTAGCCCTGGTATATGTTTATTTTTTAAGAAACTGCTCAGTGGTTTTCCAAAGTGGTGGCATTTTCTGCTTTCTAGTGATATATGAGAGTTCCAGTTGTTTGATTTCCTCTTCAACATTTTGTGCTATCAGTGCTTTTAAATTTTAGTCACTCTAATGGGGAAGTAATAGTACCTCTTGGCGATTCTGATGTGCATTTCCTTAATGAAATAGCAATATTGAGCGCTTTTACAAAATGAGTTAATTCATACAGATTCCTCTTTCTTTTCTTTTCTTTCTTTCTTTCTTTCTTTCTTTCTTTCTTTCTTTCTTTCTTTCTTTCTTTCTTTCATAGACCACAAATTAGTTTATTTTTAACACCCATCATGCCATGAATTCATAGGGAATAGGTTCCAGTAGCTCAGGCTCCTTTCCATTGGCTCTCACTCAGTGTGCTTCTCTGGGTGGAGCAGGCTGGCGCTTCAGTTGAACCCAGGTACCTTTCTCTTTGGCTTCTTTCTTTTTCTGGTAATTTTCCTTCACATGTTTTAGGAAGCTATCTCCGCTCTTAGAATGTTTAATATGCTCAATACGCACATTGATTCTCTTGGCAAGAATCTTGCCCTTGTTTGCTCATAACAATGCCAACAGCATGCCGGGTAACATTGTAGACTCTTCCAGTTTTGCCATGGTAACATTTGTGGGGCATTCCTTTTTGAACAGGACCCATTCCCTTAATGTCTACAATATCACCTTTCTTGTAGATTCGCATGTATGTTGCCAAAGGAACCACTCCATGTTTTCTAAAAGGCCTAGAGAACATGGATCGGATGCCTCTCCTCTTTCCCCTTGTGTTCGTCGTTTTGGTCAATTACTGGAAGATGGCGGTTCCAGCCAAAAGCTCATACAGATTCTTATTACCATTATTTAAGTCTTTTGCCCTTTTCTTTTTTTCGATTAGGCTGTTACTTTTTCTTTCTTTCTTTTTTTTTTAAAGAATTATTTTATTTAACTTTATTTATTGATTGATTTTAATTTGACCAGAGAGGGACAGAGCAAGAAAGAGAGAAAGAGAAAGTGAGAAAGCAAACCGCCAGGTCCAGGACTCGAACTGCAGTTGGCCATGCGGAAGTCCCGTGTCCTTAACCACCATACCACCTGCCAGCCCCTCAATTAGGCTGTTTCTATTTATTATTGATTTGTAGGAATTCTTTTATTTTGACTTTTGGATACAAATTCTTTGTCAGATATATTTGCTGAACATTTTTTCCAATCTATAACTTGATTTTTCTTATAATGGTATCTTTTCAAGAGTAGAAGTTGGTAATTTGGGTGACATCCAGTTTATCAATTATTTTGTCTTTAGTTTTATGTCCTTTAAAAAATATCTTCACCTACCCAACTTTTTCAAGGTATTTTCCTATGTTTCTTTTGGAAACTTTATAATTATAGCTTTTTCATTTTGCTCTATAATCAACCTATTTTATCTTAAAATGGCTTTATTTTGACTTCATTCTTTAAGGCTATTTCCCCTGGATATTAAATTATAGGTTGACAGTTTCTTTTCTTTTTTTTTTTCCTTGGCATTTTAAAGATGTTATTTCTCTGTCTTCTGACCACCACTGTCTCTAAAGGAGAGGTGACTGGTAATTTTGTCTTGTTGTTCTACTCTTTCTCTGCTTTCGAAATGTTCTCGTTATTGTTGGTTTTATCAGTAAGTGTAAGGGTGTTTTTCTTTGTGCTTATTGTACTTGTGTTTTGCTGTTTCTTGAAGCTGTAAATTTATTTCTTATACCAAATTTGGGGAAATTTCAGCCATTATTTCAACTATTTTGATCTTTCTCCTTTCTTGGAATCTGCAATTACACATATGCTGGACTGTTTTTCATTGTCTCGCAGGCTCAGGGGCCTCACACGTGTACCTCGGCAAGGATTTCCTACAATTCTTCTATCCTGTCTTCAATTTTTTTCTTACATACTTGTTAAAGTCCCTAAGTCAAGCTGGCTATGGTACAGACTCATTGTGTATGGGCTGTTAGGGATTCTAAACTGTCATGCTAACCTTCCTTTCATCTTAAGAAATTCATTGAAAACTCAGTCTTTTCTTCTTACTTATCTGTGGCAGTCTCCTCTGCCTCCTGCTGTTCTGCCAAAGATGAAGGCAACCATACTTAACGGTTTTGGGGTTTTTATTTCATTAGGGTTAACTGTATCTTCCGTTCTCCGATGTATTGGGTTGTCGGAAGAGTCATGACGCATTTTTACATAGAAAAACATAGAAAAAAAGGCATCATGACTTTTCTGACAACCCAATTCTTGAAAATACTATGATTTTTATGGCTAACCATATTTTTCTTCTTGTTAAAGTGGGAACAATATTCTCTGGCAACTTTTTACATCCTAAGTGGAAGTAGAAGTCTCTTAACTCGTTTTGATAGATTTTAACTTTTCCCATTACGAATACTAATTTCTTTGGATGATTTTTTTTTCTCTGATCAGTGTATTTGATTTTTAAAAACATCTTCTTTTTTTTAGGGGCTGGCAGGTGGCATGGTGATTAAGGCACTGGACTTCCATATGGCTGACTGTAGTTTGAGTCCTGGATCTGGTGACTTGCTTTCTGTTTCCCTCTCTCTCTCACACACACACACACACACACTCTCTCTCTGTCTCTGGTGAGTACATGTATCCTATAGCAAATTAAAAAAAAAGAAGAAGAAGAAACAGTAATAATAAATAAAATAAATAATTCTTTAAATTTTTTTTCTTTTGTAAAGTTTATTTCTTATATGAACAAGAGAGAAAGAGACAAAGAGAGAAATCACGGACAGACATCATCCTCAACAGGGTCTGCTGTGATCCAGCCAGCTCCTGATCATGGTTACTCAGGGAGGTCTCCAGACACGAACCTGGAACCTTCCCATGTGGGTCAGCCTCATAGAGCCATTGTCCAGCCCCAGATTCACTCGTCTTACAGCATAGAGCGATGGATTATCACAGCTGGAAGGAATCTGAGGGCACCCTTTATGATGACTTAGTTGAGGCCCAGAGAGGGGAAGGAACCTATCTAAAGTCTCACCTCAGCTGATGGCAGAACTGGGACGAGGGACCCAGTTTCTTGATCCTTCCAGGCCAGGGGCTTCTCCCTTTCATTGCACTCCCCTCAAAGGCAGAGCAGTAAATCGTGCTTGAAGTTTTAATATTGTTTTGTCAGAGTTGATTTAGAATCTACAGTGACAAGGATGTCTGGAAATTAAAGCGTAGGAAGAGCTGTTGTCCCTTGATGTGTAATTTTAGGTAGGACTAAATGACTTGAGCAGGGGCGGGGATTCGAGCCCAGGGCCTTTGGGCTATGTGGGAAATTATAAATGTTGCTGTAAGCTTCATGTTGTCGTACCCTATTTAGAGTAAGGAAAGTGTCACTCCATATTTTGTTTGTAATGTTATGAATTTCCCTTTTCTTTCTTCAGTTCATTTCCTGCCTTCTTCCCGTTTTTCACCACTTCCTTATATACCATTAACCCCTGTTGCTGTAATCTTTGTTTC
>NW_006205257.1:491728-499020 GCF_000334495.1 Tupaia belangeri chinensis
CTAACCTCTGACATAAAGTATTAATTTTTGGCATTTTTTTTTCTTTCTTTGAAGTGCTCCTTCTGGCTACAAAAACTTCCAATTAAGTTTTTTAAATAAAAGATAGAAGTTAAAAGCAACTGCTGCCTGGGGTTAGCAGGATGGAGACTTGTAGTTGCTTGAAGCTGTACTTCAAAAAGAGAAAACTCAATTTTAAAAGTGTAGAGGTTTATTCATAAAATACATTGTGTTCAGAAAAATGATTCTGTGGATACTCTAGTCTGTAGAGGAGGGAAACTGTAGGTCACTTGTTCTATCTTATTTATTTACAGAGTATTCTTTTTCTATCTCGTAGTTTTATTATAAATAAAAGCAAAGGGAAATCTGTAAGCATCTGGATCCTGTTTTTTTTCTGTTCTCAGCAACTTTAATTTTGAGATTCTCATCTTTATTCACTAAACAACTTTCACAAAGATCTTATGTATATTTCCTTTTTTTTTTTTTAAAAAAAAAGTATATTTATTCTTCCATAAGTGAGAGAAAGAAAAAGGAGAGTGATAGTACCCCCCTAAAAGGGCCTTGACGCCAGAATCCATCCCCAGTTGCAGCCAGCCCTGGATCATAGGCATGGAGGTCTCTGGATACTAAACCCATGGCCATCAGCCTCACAAAGTATAGCATTTTATTTCTGTGTCACCATCCAGCCCCCTTTTCCCTTTATATTCATTCTGAAGGATATGTGAATGTATGCCAAGTTTCTTCTTCTTATTTTTAGCAATTTCTCTTGTTCTTAAACTCTACTTAGAATAGACTCCCCAGGGAGTGTGTATGTGTTCTGCTGAGACCTCATGTGAAGGTTAATGAGTAAGTGACTGGGGGTTAGGTTTTCCACAGGCAGCTTCCTTTACAGGCAGGTTTCCAGGGTGCTGTGAGAACTTTCAATTGACAAGAGAAAACACTACTGGAAGTTTCTCTTCCTCCCCTAGCTTAGGGCTGTTTTAGCTGCTTCTAGCCACTCCTTCAGTTCACCATTTGGAGACCCCAGTAATCAAAGTACAGGCTTCCTAGAAAAGCTGGAGCTGGGGGCCAGCAGATGGCGTAGCGGTTATGTTGCTGAACTCCCACATGGGTGACTGTGGTTTGAGTCCCAAACTCGGTGGCTTGAAAATCACTCTGGCCGTGTGTGTGTGCATGCCCAAGATCCCAGGAGGGGATTGTGGTGTGGCCTCCCCGCTTGGTGGTTTCTTGGTTTCCTTTTCATTGTCTCTGTCTCTCTATGGCAGCAGTGATGTGGGAGGAAGTCCCTCTCAACAGGAGATTGTCCAGAGCTTGGGGGTCACTCCTGAGTAGGGGAGGAGATCAAGGTAACTCCAGGGGAGAGAAGGATGGCGAGGGATGCCTGACCTATGTAGATGGGATCCCCAGGGGCATGTGAGGAATCGCTGGACTGGACAGTTGCAGAGGGCAGAGGCAGGTAAAAGTCTTAATGCCAGAAGACAATTTCTTCCACGGTCAGCAGATGTTGCATGGAGTTTCAGGTGTGTGCTAGGTAGGCAGCCCATAAATGCGTACAAATCTGCCTATTTAGTTTGTTTATTTTTATTTGCTAGAGGACACGTGGGCTCAGAGAGACAAAGAGGGGGAAATGAGAAAGCACCACCCGTGGGAGATGGTCAGGTCACAATCCCTTCTCTTCTGTTTCTCCTTTTGTGATTTTGGGCATGTATGCACATGTACCTGGCATGTCTCTCAAGCCTCTGGGTCTGTGACTTGAACTGTGCAGTCGGTCCTGGGGGAATCCAGCTGCCTCAATCACCATGCCACCAGCTGACCCTGTTTGGGCTATTTTAAAAATGACTGGTATAGTTTGGGCTGGCCCCATGGCTTGGTGGTTAAGAGAGCCGGGTTCCAGGACCAGCAGATGGCATAATGATTACATTGCTGGACTCACATATGGGTGACCATGGTTTGAATCCTGGACCCAGCAGCTTGAAATTCATGCCAAAATCCTGAGAGGAGAATGGAGGAGAAGGGATTGTGGCATGGCCATCCCCCTAGGGGGGAGATTTCTCGCTTTCTCTCTCTGTCGCTCCAGCGAGTATACACGCCTTATAGCAAATCTCTCTCTTAAAAAAAATATTAAAATTAAAAAAGGAAAGAGGGAGCCGGATTCTTCATGGTTAATTGCAGCAGTTTGGATCCTCACCCTGGCAGCTTGAAAAACACTCCTGATGCCTATGTGTGTGCCCCCGATCCTGACAGGATGGAGAAATGGAGGAGAACGGATTATGGCATGACCGTTCCCCATGAGGGTGAAGTGCTTTCTCACACTCTTACTATCTGTCTCTCTCTGATGGGCACAGTCGCCCTCTGGCAAAAGTGAAAAACAATAGCAACAACAACCACAACAAAACAGCTTTGTTAAGATTTAGTTCACGTATTATATAATACAGTTATTTAAAGTATGTGATTTGGGGCTGGCAGGTGGCATGGTGGTTAAAGCGCTTGGCTCCCATATGGCTGACTGTGGTTCAAGTCCAGGACCTGGTGGCTTGCTTTTTCACTTTCTGTCTTTTTCTTTCTCTAATCCAATTAAAACATAATAATAAATAAAAATTAACTCTTTCAAAAAATATATGATTCAGTGGTTTTTTAGTCTTCACAGATATGTATAGTCATCACCACAGTCAATTTTAGAATTTTTTTTTTGAGAGGTCTTTGCTATAGGGCACGTGCGCTTGCCAGACAGACAGAGAGAGACAGAGAGACAGAAAGTGAGAAATCACCACCCAGGGGGGATGGCCATGCTGCAATCTCTTCTCCTCCATTCTGCTCTTGGGATCTTGGGTACGCACGCACATGCGCCTGGTGTGAGTTTAAGCCACCGGGTCTGGGACTCGAACCGCAGTTGACTAAGTGAGAGTCCAGCAACATAGCCATTACGCTAACTGCTGGTCCCGATTTTAGAATATTTTTATCACCTCAGAAAACAAGTCCTGTATCCCTTACCTATCATTTCCTTCTACTCCTCCTGCCTTCCCTCCAGCTCTAGACACCCACTGATCTACTTTGTGTCTCTACAGATTTTTCTTCCCTGATGTTTTGTATGAATGGAATCATATAATATGTGGCCTTTGTGATGAACTTCTTTCACTTCGCACGTTTCCTTTTTTTAAAGTAATTATTTATTTAATTTTATTTGTTCATTCTTTTTTTTTTTTTTTGACCAGAGAGAGACACAGAAATAGAGAGGGAAAGTAAGAAAGCAAGCCACCAGGTCCAGTACTCGAACTGTGGTTGGCCATGTGGGAGTGTCCAGTGCCTTAACCACCACATCACCTGCTGGCCCCGGCATCTGCTTTCAAGGTTCGTCCATGTTGCTGCATATATCAGCCCTTTGCTCCTTTTTTTGGTAAAATGATATTCCATTGAATGGATATACTGTATTTTGTTTATTCATTTGTCAGTTATTGGACACTTAGGTTGTTTCAACCATTAGATTATTATGAACAATGCTGCTGTAAACCTTACTGTATAAGTTTTTTTTTTTTTTTTTTTTTTTTCACCCATCCTGTCATGAATTCATAGGGAATAGGTTCCAGTAGCTCAGGCTCCTTTCCATTGGTTCTCACAAAGTGTGCTTCTCTGGGTGGAGCAGGCTGGCGCTTTAGTTGAACCCAGGTACCTTTCTCTTTGGCTTCCTTTATTTCTGGTCATTTTCCTTTACATGTTTTAGGAAGACATCTCTGCTCTTAGAATGCTTAATATGCTTGTGGAAGGCTGCATATTAGATCTTGCACATGATCAACTGTCCCTTTTGTTCCCTTACCCTAACATGGCTGTCTGCTTCTGTAAACCTGCTTACTCTTCCCATGAGAAAATAGCTCCTGCTAGCCATATAGAAAACCATATCTGGGACGACATCCTGTACCTGCTACTGTCTTTGCTAACTAGCCCGAAACCCTTTTGTTTAGCAATGTAACTGCTTACATGGAAACCCCACTCCTCTCAGAAATAATTAACCTGCTTGATTCAGCTTCTGTAACTGCTTGCATAGAACCTCCTGGTAACTGACCCCTTATAAGAAAACTACTCCAGCTTCAGTCGGGGCTACAGTTCTGACTCTTGGTCCCTCCCTTCCCCGCAGAGCCTCAGACTGTAGTCGCTGGCCAGCTAATAGAGACTCCCTTTAAACTTAATCTGGTTTTGGTGGTCGTTCATTTGGTGCCACTCTACAACATTTGGAGGCCCCAGTGAGATCTGGGAACCTTAGAGTGGCCGAATAACGTCCCAACGAGGATGCCCCTTCACACCCTGTCCCGAGTTCCAAGTGGGGTAAGGAGGCCTCACAAAACGTAGATCAGAAATTGGAGTCTCTGGTGGCGCCTAAATCTGGTAAGATTCTAGTTATTTCGGTTCGAGAGCTCTCCTGGTGGGACTTTAAAGAGGGCTGGACGCAGCAGTATCTCCAGGTCCCTGGGCCTGAGTGCGATGGCACTTCGGGTCCCTGGTGATAGTGATTTCTGGATACACTGTCTTGCTTTGTCTTGTCTTTGTCACCCTTGTCTTTGTCAAAATGGGACAGGGTCAGTCATCAGTCTGTTCGTCAAAATGTGCCCCCCCCTTAACTGTTTTCTAGATCACTTTCAGGATTTTGACACCGGGCCGAGGGTTATGGCATATCTCTGTGAATTGCCTTATTAGTCTCAAAGTAACCCCAGGAAAATTGGCTCTTATAGTCCTGATGTGTGTGTGCACGCATACATGTAATATGTCATGTTATATACTGTATGTTGTATGTCTGTGTAAAAAAGGCCTTAAAGAAAGATTTCTATTCAATTTGGTTTATTAAAAGAGTACTCATAAAAATTGGTTTAAATGCTTTTCAAGTTCATATACCTTTAGTAAACGATCTGGTTTCAAATGTAATAAAAAATTAATTAGTGAAAGTCTTCATAATTTTCAACATATATTTTGTCTAGGTTTTTATTAATCAAGCAGCGTCATGTTTATCTTAATGTGGTTGCTTTAATAAAACAGCTAGTGTTGTATGTTGCTTTTTCTGTTCTTTAGTTTTAGTGCTGACAGACGATCTTTGACCTCAGAATAACTCTTGGATATTTACAAAGGGCCTCTGAAACATCCAAAAGGGAGATGTTAAACTGATCAGGCTTATTCTTTATAGGTTAGATAAAGATGGAAAACATCGTCAAATTAAGTAATTCTAATTTTATTGACATTGTATTTAAGTTATCTGTAAAAATATGTTATGTACTTGTATGTCTATATATGTATTATATTTCAAAATAATTTGAGATTCCTAGAAATTTATGATAAAATATTTATCAGTCATGTGGTAAGTTATTATGTTAAACTGGTGTCTAGCCAAATTTCTTTTGTCAGTTATGAATTTTTCTCAGAGCATTAACTATGGCTATAACCCTAATGTCATGTCCTTAAGGAAATTCACAGAGGGAGTGGAAAGAGAATGTACTCTTACAAGTACTGGTTTCTAAAAATCGAATCATTTAACTGGGTAAAATTTTCATTTTCTATGTAAACTGATTGGTTTTCTAAACTGTTAAGCCAAAATTAACCAAAAAGAAGTAAAAAAAGAAAAGTTTGACAAAATCACATGTTAAGTAGCCAATATAATACACCTGAGTTATGAAGGTAAAATTGATATAAAAAATATAAGTCTAATGTTAAACATAGACTCATTGGAGTATTGCTGCCTGGTTCTCTCTGAGTCCTCCTTATCATTCTTGTTATTAAGTTAACATGCTTTAGTTATTCCTATTGTTGGTCTTTACATTTTATAAAATTGGGAGGGTCTGTTAGTAAGGTTGTTCAGTTTTACATGAAGAAAGCTGTTAAAACAAGTTTTGTTGCTATTGTTGTTTGTTTGTACATGTTCATAAGCTACTAGTCAGTACATGTGGATATATGTACTTCTATGTTTACAAGCTTAATAACTCCTCCAGAAAATATCAAACTTTCCAAGGTGGGATAGAAAAGATAAACACGGACAATTAATAAAAATTGGGCCTATGTATCAGAGACAAAAGCTGAAAACTCCTATCCGAGAACTTAATAGGGTAGAAGTCTCAGGGAATGGGGTGAGAGCAGTTAAGGCAGGAGCTCCCGGCTGCCTCCTCACTCCCTGCATTCTTGTACTCCTGTTTCTCTTTAGTTAGGCCTCTTCCCCACTGGACTCTCCCCATAGTTAAATGATCAAGAGGTCTAGTTAGAAAAATAAAAATGTAGACTAAGACTACATTCTCCAGCTCAGGTTTTTGTATAGTCAGGAAGGCAGATGCCCTGTAAAACCTGTAAACTGGGCTCTGCCCTCTTGGCAGTGCTCAGATACTCCTTGCAGGATTTACTGGAATTTTGTTTCACTTCTCAGTCTTCAGTTCTCACTCTTACAATTCAGAACTGATACATTTTTTTTAAAGTTCTCAAATAACTCAAAATATGTTATAACAAATTGATAAGGCACCTTAACCTTTGATTTAACTCTCACTTAACTGGCACCCAGTAGTCACTGGTGGTAATTCTAAAGGCTAGAAACTTCTGTGAGGGCAGGATCTGGACACAGCCCAGATCAGAACCTCTGCCTTGGAAGAAATTCTGTTTCCAAAGTGGGCAGCCCGGGCATTAAACAATGCCCATGACTGGCATCCTCTTGTTCCCCACTGGGACCTTGTCCCTTGTCCCCAAGTGTGGAGCTGGTCACTAGAGACAGAATACACTGAGCTCTGAAGGGAGTTTGGGACTTCTAAAGTCCATGCTGGCCTTTGAAACTAAAGATTGATGGGGCCCAAGACCCCTACGGCTCCCTGTAGACATCTGACAATCTCACTAGACAGGCCTCAGGTAACCCTTAAAGTGACTAAGATGAATTTCTGTCTAAATCAGAGGTTAAGGTTATTTTTAAAAGCACAGTCATATCAACAACTAAAGTTCTTATAGCCGCCCCAGACTCTGTCTTTCCATCCTTGCCCTCCTACACTCAGGACAAAAAAAAATTGGCCCACAAATAGTTGCCGTTACCAAATGGCAGGACAGTAGTCCCTGAGGCCTTTGAGCGGGTTATCATAGAAGAGATATTCAGGCCGCCTCTCCACAACTAAAGGAAGAGACCCCAAGTGAACATTCTTATTCTCTCTCCCCTGTGAGCATACACACCTTATGGCAAAAACCTAAAACAAAATTTTTTTTTTTCATCCTTAAGTGAAATGTTAACTGTGTGTTTTTTCCTATGTATCTTTTATCAGGTTGAGGAAATCATGATTCATTCCTAGTTTTTA
>NW_006205257.1:499038-530421 GCF_000334495.1 Tupaia belangeri chinensis
TTTTATCAAATAATTTTTATGCATTTATTGAGCTGATTATGTGTTTGTTCTTTATTAATGTCATCTGATTTATTTTTTTTAGGCTAGTATTATCACATTAAAAAAAATAATGCTAGGGGTTAATAGAAACAGCAAAGAATCAAAAGAATTAAAAAGCAAGCTATGGGGGAAAAGTAAGCTATGTCAAATCTCAACTAAAAACCCAAAATGTCTAGCATATTCATTTATTAGCTAACTAAAAGCCCAAGGAAGACAAGACACTCAATATAATATAGTTCTGCAAAACAATTGGCAATTTTCAGTTACCAAAAATGTGGATTTTGGGACCAGCAGTTAACGTAATGACTGCATGTCCCATGCAGTCGACTGTGGTTCGAGTCCCAGACCCAGTGGCTTAAACTCACACCTGGCACGTGTGTGTGCGTGCCCAAGATCCCGAGAGGAGAATAGAGGAGAAGGGATTGTGGCGTGGCCATCCCCCTGGGGGGTGATTTCTTGCTTTCTATCTGTCTGTCTTTCTCCATCTTTCTGACTAGTGCACACACCCTGTAGCAAACCCCTCTCCAAAAATGTGGGTTTTGCATTTTGTATCCTTCTCCCAATCAAGAAAAAAAAATATTTTTGAATGTTTTATAGCATGCATATAAAACAAGATAGAAAAATACATCATTAACTCATGAAAATGTCTGTGAATGCATTATCTTACATGTTTTTCATAGTCTATACGTTGGTTATGGTACATAAATAACATGAAACTACTAAGATAATAAAGACTAGATAAAATCCATGTCAGTTGTATTGGTAACTTGTAAGCAATATTCCCATCTACCCACACTAAAAGATTACATAATACTGTCAGGAACAAAAGTCTTAAAAACTGCATATTTTAGTAAGAACTAATTTAATAAAGAATAATACTAAGAACCAAGGCATTCAGAAATGTCAAAAGTCATGCTTTTATGTGATATACTTTCAGATGTTAACCCAAAATTGCATGTCTGTAATACATCCTACCCCTCTTGTTTATGTACATAATCAGATGTATATGTTGTCTGATTTTGTTTGCTAGTATTTTATTGAGGATGAGTGTTTCTGATTGTTTCTTTGTTTTTCTTCCTGTTTTACAGATTTTCTCTTTTTCTTTTGAGAGATATTTTGCTATCGGGTACATGCACTTGCTGGAGAGACAAAGAGAGGCAGAGACAGAAAGCGAGAAATCACCCCCCAGAGGGTTGGCCATGCCACAGTTCCTTCTCCTCCATTCTCCTCTTGGGATCATGGGCATACATGCACACACACCCTGTGTGTTTTACATTTTTTCTTTTTTTTGGAGAGGTTTTTGCTATAGGGCACGTGCACTTGCCAGAAAGAGAGAGACAGAGAGACAGAAAGTGAGAAATCACCCCCCGGGGGGACGGCCATGCCACAATCCCTTCTCCATTCTCCTCTTGGGATCTCGGGCATGCACGCACACAAGCCCAGCGTGAGATTAAGCCACTGGGCCCAGGACTCGAACTGTGATCGACTATATGGGAGTCCAGCAATATAGCCATTATGCCAACTGCTGGTCCCACCCTGTGTGTTTTAAGTTGCTGGGTCCAGGACTCAAAATCATAGTTGACTAAGTGAGAGTCCAGTGATATAACCATTATAACATCTGCTAGTCCCTCAGATTTTCTTTTTGTCTGGATTTCTTCCTTTCTTTCTTTCTTTTCTTTTTTTTTTTTTTTTTTTTAGGTTTTTGCCATAGGTTGCATGCACTCACAGGAGAGAGACAGAGAGAGGGAAAGTGAGAAATCATTCACACATGCCTGGTGTGACTTTCAAGCCGCCTGGTCTGGGACTTGAACTGTGGTTGACCATGTGGGAGTCCAGTGCTCTAGCCATCACGCCATCTACTGGCCCCATATTTGGCTTTCCACATTGTTACTGTAATGGGTCTTGGTGTAGATCACCTTGAGTTTATCTTACTTGGAGCTCATTAAACGTTTGAATGTGTTTATTAATGTTGTATTTATTTTAATTTGCGGTAAGTCATGTGTGCTTGCTGGAGAGAGAGAGAGAGAGAGAGCAAGAGAGCACGAGCCAGAGAGCCAGCCTTCCCCCCTACCCCAGGGAACAGCCCTTCTCCTTTATTCTCTTCTTTTCCTTCTCAGGATTTTGGTTATGTGTGCACCTATACCTGGTATGTTTTTTAAGCCACCAGGTCTGGGACTTGAACTGTAGGGGTAACCATGTGGGATTCAGCTGCCTTAACCATCACATCATTGACTGACTCTATTTGACTGGCTCTATTTCTTTTTTAAGAAATCAAATTTAGAAAACTTTCAGTCATTATTTCTTAACATTTTTGTCTTCTTTCTCTCTCTCGTCTCCTAAGATACTCTCACTAGGCATGTTTCAGTGCACGTAAAGGCGTCCCACATTTCTCTAGGGCTTGACTCCTCTTCTTCGTTTGTTTTTCTTTCCATTATTCTGATTAGGTCATCTTTATTGACCTATCTTTAAATAAACCGATTCTTTCTTCTGCCAGCTCAGATCTAATGTCGAACTGCTCTAGTGAAATTTTCCTTTTAGTCATGATAATTCTGAACTCCAGAATTTCAGTTTTTGTTCCTTTTAATAATTTATCTCTTTATTAATATTCTCTCCTTGACAATCCATTGTCATCCTACCTTATTTTACTTCTTTAAGCATGGACTCCTTTAGTTTTTCTGGTTATATTGAGAATAACCGCTTTGAGATCTTTATACCATCTGGTCCCACTCAAAGACAGTTTCTACTGCTTGCTTTCCCCCCATGTATGGGTCACAGTTTTGTATTTCGTTGATGTTTTATTTTGTTGTTGAAAACTGGACATTTTAGAAAACACATTGTAATAACTGGATACTGATCCTTCCTGGACTTTGTTGTTGTTTGTTTAGCAACTGTTAGATGATTTCAGTAGACTCTGTCCCTTTTTTTTGTTTGGTACAGGGTTCATGCACTTGCCGGAAAGAGACAGAGAGAGCATAGGAAACTGAGAAATCACCCTCCAGGGGGATGGTCATGCCATAGTTCCTTCTCCTCTGTTCTCCTCTTGAGATTTTAGGCACACAGACTTACAAGCTCAGTGTGATTTCCAAGCCGCTGAGTCTGGGGCTCAAACCGTCCACTTGGCCATGTAGGATCCAGTGCCTTAACCTCCACACCACTTGCTGGCTTCAGTCTGCTTCCCTTTTGTACAGCCTCCAGTGGTCCTTCTCATAGGGTGTAGTCTTGGTTTTGGGTATGGTCAGCTCTGGAATCACAGTGGTTTCAGCAGCATTTCTTTTGACTCTCTCCTTCCCTGATCTTTCTGTTAAACTGTCTGGGTCACAGCTAATTGCCGTTGGATTGCTCTATTGTTTTCAGCATTGCCGTGGGGTATACATTCCTCTACAGTTGGGTCCAATCAAATTTAGGCCTCTTTACATGGTAGGGCTTCTTTCTTTCTTTCTTTCTTTCTTTCTTTCTTTCTTTCTTTCTTTCTTTCTTTCTTTCTTTCTTTCTTTCTTTCTTCCTTTCTTCCTTTCTTCCTTTCTTCCTTTCTTCCTTTCTTCCTTTCTTCCTTTCTTCCTTTCTTCCTTTCTTCCTTTCTTCCTTTCTTCCTTTCTTCCTTTCTTCCTTTCTTCCTTTCTTCCTTTCTTCCTTTCTTCCTTTCTTCCTTTCTTCCTTTCTTCCTTGAGATTTTTGCTATAGGGCACGTGTGCCTGCAGAAGAGACAGAGATAGAAAGTCAGAAATCCCCCCCCCCCCAGGGGGGATGGCCACGCAACAATCCCTTCTCCGTTCTCATCTCAGGATTTTGTGCATGCACACACGTACAGGCATGTGTTTTAAGCCGAAGGGTCTGGGACTCACACCGTGGTCCACTTTGTGGGAATCCAGCGGCATAACCATTATGCTACCCACTGGTCCCTCTACATGGCAGTTTTTTTTTTTTTTTTTTTGGAGAGATTTTCACTGTAGGGCGCGTGCGCTCGCCAGACAGACAGAGACATAGAGACAGAAAGCGAGAAATCACCCCCCAGGGGGGATGGTCACGCTGCAATCCCTTCTCCTCCATTCTCCTCTCGGGATCTTGGGCACGCACGCACACGCGCCTGGTGTGAGTTTCAAGCCACTGGGTCCGGGACGCGAACCGCTGTCGACTACGTGGGAGTCCAGTGACATAGCCATTACGCTAACTGCTGGTTCCCTACATGGCAGTTTTTGAGGCCAGTCTTTGAGGTTTGCTCTGGCTCCAGGAGGATTCTTAGATACTCATTCTCTTAGTTTCCTCTGCTAAAATCCTAACTGAATTTTTAAAAAGAAAATTATTTATTTTTAAAGAATTATTTGATTTAACTTAATTTAATTTAAATTTGACTAGAGAGGGACAAAGTGAAAGAGAGAGAGAGAGAGAGAGAGAGAGAGAAAGTGAGAAAGCAAGCTGCCAGGACTGGATCTTGAACCGCAAGCGGTCACGTGGAAGTCCAGTGCCCTTAACCATCACACCACCTGCCGGTCCCTATTTTTTGTGATTTTAAAGCTTCTGGGTCTGGGACTTGAACCGCAGTTGGCCAGGTGGGAATCCAATGCCTCAACCACCTCATCACTTGCTAGCCCCAACTGGATTTTATAATTTTGTTGTTTTCAGGGTGCTGCCAGCTTCCTCTTAATTGCTTAACACCAGAGTCTCCATTTTTTCAATAGCACCCTTAGGTGCTATATTCATTTCAGTTTTGACTAAATCACTTCCCTTGGGGAGAGCATTGCGGGTCTCTGTTTTTATGGCTTTTACCCCCCCCCCCACCCCCAGCATAATGTGTGTATTGTCCTGAGATTGGGGATGGGGACATTCATACACTTCTTTTGAGAAACACCCTGTTTTATGATTACAGTATTAGGTGGAGATGGCAGACTTTCTTTTTTAATTCTTTTTAAAGATGATTTGCCTTAGAACATAAGTTCTCATCAGAGAGAGAGAGAGGGAGAGAATCAGAGACAGTGAGAGGGAAAGTGAGAAATCATCCTCCTGGGGGATGGCCTCACGGCAATCGCTTCCCATCCATTCTCCTCCTGGGATCTTGGGCAGGCATGCACGCACGTGGGCCGGTGTGAGTTTCAAGCCCACAGGTCCAGAACTCAAACCGCAGTTGGTCATGTGGGATTTCAGTGCCCCAACCACTAGGCCACCTGCTGACTCTGGGTCTGGAATTCTTGACATATCATTCTTTTCTTTTTTTAAAGAATTATTTATTTAATTTTATTTATTCTTTTTTTTATTTTAGAAATTTAAGCAGAGAGAGATGTGTGTGTGTGTGTGTGTGTGTGTGAGAGAGAGAGAGAGAGAGAGAGAGAGAGAGAGAGAGAGAGAGAGAGAGAACAAAGGAAAGTTAGAAAGCAAGCCACCAGGCCCAGGACCTGAACCATGGTTGGCCATGTGGGAGTGTCCAGCACCTTAACCACCACGCCACATGCTGGTCCCAACATGTCATTCTTGATGTAGAACTTTTGCCCTCAGAGTGGGGACGAGGTGAAGCAAGGGAATCAGTTGAGACAATTTTTAGATCCTAGCTTATAAGCTAGGTGTGACTTCGCAATGTTTGAGCTGCTAATATCTTCTCAGCCAGTCATATGGGAGGGGACTGGTAGAGCCTGTTCCCTTCCACCTCTGTAGCCAGGCATGTATGAAGACTCAGCAAGGTGATGGTTAACTTCCATTAGTTAAATATTAGGCTCCTCTATTGTGAGGGTGGTAAAAGTCTAGGTTCTGTAAGACTCATTGTGAAGTGAAAGACAGAAGTTAAAGAACAATTTTCCTAGGGTTTAATTTATTAATATGAACTCCAAGAATAAGAATAATATAGAGTCCTCGTGGCTCTCTGATGGCTTGGTTATAATTACAGCTTCTTGGTGTAGAATTTTCATCATGCCAACTTGGGGTTGGTGTGGAGGGAGTGAGTTGTGGCTCAGATATCATAGATTCTGAGTGTTCTTACTGAGATTTAATAGATTTTCTTGAACAAGTGCTTCCTTATTTGTTGTGTGCCTTTAGGACAATTTCCAGAGACTTTAAATCATTTTTTTTAAAAAAATAAATCTCACCAGTTTGGGTCATTTCAGTGAAGGGAGTCCATGGAGTTCCTTACTTTGCCCAGAAGTCATTCCCATGCTATGATTTTTTATTTACTGTCTAGGTCAGAGGAAGGACAGTTTCTGGGTCTTTTCCTTAGTAGCTGATTCTACCACAGATAATCTATAGGGTGAGAGACCCTAAAGCAACTACTAACATAATATGCAAAGCCTTATGATCAACAAATGAGATAAAATGGATTTATTAAAAAATACTCAGGCTGGGGCCAGGAGGTGATGTAGTGGCTAAGGCGCTGGACTCCCACATGGCTGACTATGGTTCGAGTCCCAGATGTGGCAGTTTAAAAATCATGCCAGGGATGGGACCAGCAGATGGTGTAATGGTACGTTGCTGGACTCTGACGTAGTTGACCACAGTTTGATTTCTGGACCTGGCGACTTAAAACTAACGCTCGGCATGTGTGTGTGCGTGCCCAAAATCCCGAGAGGAGAATGGAGGAAAAGGGATTGCAGCATGGTCATCCCTCCTGGGGAACGATTTCTGGCTTTTTGTCTGTCTCTTTGGTGAGCACACATGCCCCAGAGCAAAAAAATCTCTCTCTAAAAAAAAGAAAATCATGCTGGGCATGTGTGTGTGCATGTCCCAAATCCCGAGAAGAGAACAGATGAGAAGGGATTGTGGTGTGGCTATGACCTTGGGTGGGGGTGGGGGATGATTTCTTACTTTCCCTTTCACTGTCGGTCTCTCTCTCTCTGTCTCCAGAGGGTGCACATGCTCTATGACAAAAACCTTTAAAAAGAAAATTCCGAAATAAGGTCAAAGAAGAGGAATAAAGGGTCTTGTTGGGGCCAGCAGTTGGCGTGGTGGTTAAGGGCGCTGGACTGCCACATGGGTTGACAGCAGTTCGAGTACAGGACCTGGAGGTTTGCTTTCTCATTCCCTCCTACCCCCTGCTCTTTTCCTCTCTGGTCAAATTTAAATGAATGAATGAACAAATGAATGAATGAATGAATGAATGAATGAATAAAATTAAATGAAATAATTAAGAAAAAAAAATTTAAAAAGGGTCTTCTATTTTATGACTCAGTAGTATTCCATAGAGTATATATGCCACACTTTGTCAATTCATTCATCTGTTTGTGGACATTTGAGTTGGTTCCAAGTCTTAGCAATCATGAATAATGCCACAGCAAACATAAATGTGCAAGTACTTTTCCAACTGAGCAATCTCCTATCCCTTGGGTAGATACCCAGGAGTGGAATTGCTAGATCATATGGTAGTTCTACTTGTAGATCTTTGAGAAACCTTCATAATGTTCTCCACAGTGGCTGGACCGATTTACAGTCCCACCAACAGTGTAGGAAGTCTCCATTTCACCAGACTCGTGCCAGCATTTATCATTTATTTATTTATTTTTAATCTTTGCCATTCTGACTGGGGTTAGGTGGTATATCTCACTGTGGTTTTGGTCTGCATTTCCCTTATGATGAGGGATGTTGAGCATTTTTTTTTTATGCTTTTTGGCTGTTCATATGTCTTCCTTAGAGGATTGTTTATTCAGCTCCTTTTCTCATCTTTAAATTGGGTTAATTTTTTTTTTTTTGAGAGGTTTTCATCATAGGGTGCATGCACTTACCAGGAAGACAGAGACAGAGAGACAGAACGCAGCAAGAAATCATCCCCCAGGGGTGATGACCATGCCACAATCCCTTCTCCTCCATTCTCCTCTCAGGATCTTGGGCACACATGCCCATGCGCCCGGCAAGAGTTGAAGCCACTGGGTCCCGGACTGCGGTCAACTACATGGGAGCCCAGTGACACAGCCATTACACCAACTGCTGGTCCTGGGTCAATCTTTTTTTTTTTTTCTCTTGATAAGCTGCTTAAGTTCCCTGTGTAAACAGGCATAAAAAAACAAGACCCTGGCATTTAATAGAAAGTGGACGAATATGAAAGATTTACTGCTGAGTGAAGTAAACCAGGCTATGAAAGAAAGACATTGTATATCTCTACTTTACATATCCCAACTGTCTGCACTCTATGGTGGAAACTGAGAGACATAGAAACATAGAGGGCATTGACATAGAGGACATAGAAACATTAAAAATGGTTATAGACTCTGGAGATAATGTGGGAGGAGGGTGGGAAAAGGGGGAGAGCGTAAAGAAAGAAATGAAGGAGGAAAATAGAGAGGCAAGACATTTATGGGACACAGTAATGGGTTATTATCTGTTGATGATAATGTGTTATGTATTCTCAACTGGACCGGTGTGAAGTGTATTCATGTTGGGTAAATTAAACTTTAAGCAAAGTGATGTTTGGTGATTAAATGTATAAAATAAAATAAAATAAAATAAAGAGGAGTAAAAGAACAAAGAACTTTGGAACAAATAGAACAAAGAGTGACATGATAACTTTTAAGCCAAATCATATCAGTAATCATTGTTAAGAGTCCCAGGGGCCAGCAGGTGGTGTGTAGGTTAAGGGTGTTAGACTCCCACATGGCTGACACGGTTCAATTCCTGAACCTGGCAGCTTGCTTTCTTCCTTTCTATTTTTCACTCTGTTTCTTTCTGGTCAAATTAAAATAAATAAATAAAGTTAAATAAAATAATTCTTTTTTTAAAAAAAAAGAATCTCATAGTAGAGGTAACCTCTCCGGCACTTCTGACTCCTGTGCCAGTGGGAAATGTGAGTTCACCAATCCAAGGGCAGGTTGCTAAGAGGCTGCCAATGGGATCAGAGCACATTATAGGGGTAGCCCAGTGGCATGGTGGTTAAGATGGCTGGAGCCAGGACCAGCAGATGGCATAATAGTTATGTCCCACATGGCTGACCATAGTTTGAGTCTCAGACCCAGCAGCTTGAAACTCACACTGGGCACATGTGAGGGTGTGCCCAAATTCCCAAGAGGAGAGTGGAGGAGAAGGAATTGTGGCATGGCTATTGTTTCTGGGGGGTGATTTCTTGTTTTTGTTTTTGTTTTGTTTTTTTGTCTCTCTGGTGAGCACATGCACCCTATAGCAAAAATTTTTCTGGAAAATAAAAAAAGCTGAATTCCACAACTAACTGCTTGGTGTGAGACCTGAAGCCAGCTTCCTCTTAATTGCTTAAAACCAAAGTCTCGTGAAAAATGCCCAAGGCACGTGTGCATGCGTGCTCAAAATCCAGGAAGGAGGGAGCAATGGAGTAGAAGGGATTGTAGCATGACCATGCTCCACTGGGTGGTGCTTTCTCACTTTCCCTTTCTCTCTCCCTGGCGAGTGCCTATGATCTCGGACAAATGAAACTAATAATAATAAAAAACAGCACATTACAGCTGAAGATGTGTAAAGCAGCAGTGTAATGGGATTAGGGAACCTGGGAAGAGGACTCATATTGCCCTATCCAAGAGACTCTGGACTGAGAAGAAAAAGACCCAAGCCAGCGTTTGGGGTGGATACCAGAAGTCTGCAGAGGAGACCGAAAGGAGAAGCCAGCGGGGCAGAGGGAAAGCCCAGGAAGCATTTCAGGCTGGGTCTGCTGCCCTGGACAGTGTCTGGTGCAGTGTTCAGCACTGACTCCAGGACTTCGGACCTGGGGCTGAGTGGATGGTGCTTTGCGCGCTTCACCAAGATGGGAAGATGGGAGCTCAGGAGGGGTTGTGGGATGGGTTGGGTTGTTGAGACTTTAATTTTATCTGTTAGACAAGGACATGATATTTCATGTCTCATTCTTTTATTGCTGCTACTTTTTATTTCATAATCATAAACTTAACTTTGTAGTTCAGCTAGATTTGGAGGGGAATAGGAAAATATAGAACCCAAAGAACTGCAGCGCGAGCACAGGTTACAGGACACAGCGAGCAGATGGGGTGGAGGTTGCTCTCTTGAGCTACGGAAGGAAAGGTCTGGTGGCTGAGAGAAAACACAAGTCACATTCATTAAGTTATCCACAGTCAGCAGTGGGGATCTTCTTGCTGATCTTGCCATTCTTGGACCCACAGTGCTCCATGACTTCCACAATATTCATGCGCTCTTTCGCCTTGCAAAAGACTACGTGCTTCCCATCCCACCACTCAGTCGTGGCAGTGCAGATGAACAACTGAGAGTCATTTGTGTGGGGCCCAGGTTTGCCATGGAGAAGATGTCAGAACCTGTATGTTTCAGGATGAAGTTTTATCATCGAATATCTCCCCATAGATGGACTTGCAGCCAGTACCGCTATGGTGTGTGAACAACCTGATGCATAAACCCTGGAATCATTCTGTGAACGCAACAACCCTTATAACGAAATCATATATTTATTTATTTATTTTAAACTGGGCTAAGTGGCTTTATTAGAGAAAGCCAGAGTTACGAAGGACTTAAGAGTTGGCATTGGGGCCCTTCTTCTTGCCAAATGTGGGCACAATGTTGACGAAGTGCCAGTTGTACTGCATTTACCTCTTGGCCCGGCCTGCCGCCTTCTTCTTCTTCTCCTGTTTGGCCACCTTGGGAGTCTGACCTCTCACTTTCCCAGCACGGGCCAGGGAACCATGAACTTGACCTCCAAGCATGCAGCCGGCTACTTCCAGAGTAGTCAAGGCCTCCACCCCACACTGGCCCAG
Source organism: Tupaia belangeri chinensis (assembly GCF_000334495.1). Taxonomy (NCBI): domain Eukaryota; kingdom Metazoa; phylum Chordata; class Mammalia; order Scandentia; family Tupaiidae; genus Tupaia; species Tupaia belangeri. The sequence continues at coordinate 509,727 of NW_006205257.1, forward strand.
TGTCGCTTCATCCTCCAGGGGCGTGCCTGCCAGGAGTATGACCTGACCTTCAGGGTGATGCCCTCCAGTGAGGATACATGAGTCTTGATCTGGGTGACCATATCCTGGCCGATCACCTCGAGGGTATGTAGCTTCTGGGCGTGAATGAAAAGCTGCATGTTGGCGACTGACCCGCAGTCCCGGCTGCCGCTACCATGAACATGGAGTTGGGAAACCAAATCCTTTTTCTCCATGCTCAAAGCACGAAAGTTGCCTGCTGTCTTTGGAACTTTACAAACAATTGGAAGGAGGCGTGGCCCGAGGGCTTGCTGTGATGTTGACCGTGGCTGATGGCGAGTGACTCAGGTGGTGGCATCTGCAAAGCCTATACGTCATTTGAAAAGTTTCTTAAATTGCAATGAAGTCACCCCAAAAGAATCATTTCCTATACAGAGATGCGAATGCTGTTAATAAACGAGAGAGTTGTTTCATTCTTCTCTTTAGGCTTTATTTGAAATCACAGGAGCAAACCTGTATGTTTTGATTCCTTATCATTTCATTTGGCTTTAGGTCTCAGTACGACTCAGAGAACGTAGGAGCCCTACTCTGTGTTAAGCAGAGATGGCAGACTGTACTCCCTGCCCTTGAGGAATTGGCAGTAGGACAGGGACATGAGATGTGCTCTGAAAGTCCTGTCACACGGAGAAAGGGGAGTGGGAGAGGCACTCTGCTGTGGCCTCCACAGATGGCTTCACAAAGGCCTTGATTACAAACTTCAGCTGCTGAGCAAGGTTTGCTGATACACACCAAGGGCGAGGCTGCCGAGCTAGACAGGTTTCTAGAAAGCAACATGCCATAGTTTGGCAGCACGCGGGTGAGGTGAGACAAATCTAGAAAGGCTGCCAAGGTTAAAGCCAGCCAGGTGGAGTGGTGAAGTTGGCTCCCACGTGGCTGACTGCATAGCTCAAATCCTGGACCCTGCGGCTTGGAAACCATGCTAGGCGCAGTTGTGTGCATGTCCAAAATCCTGAGAAGATGGAGGAGAAGGGATTATGGTGCGGTCATCCCCTTGAGGGATGCTTTCTCACTTTCTCTCTCTCCCTCTCTGTCTCTCTCCAGTAAGTGCATAGGCACTAAAACAAGCTAAAAAGAGGAAAAAGTTTAAAAAATAAAGAATTTTTTAAAAGGCTGCAAAGGCAGGTATAGAGCTTGGCACGGCAGGCTGAGGAGCAGGAACTGCAAACGTGGCATTAGCATGAGGGCTAGCCCAGCATTTTGTTGTTAGGTAGATTGTCCACAGCATTTGCTGAGTAACCCTCAGATCAGTTCCTTATTCAGTTCTTCTCTGACGGAAGCTTGACCCTGACAGCGGTGAGCGTAGGTGAGAGGAAGTGAACACCACAGACACTGCCTGAAGACAGAATCTTCAGGGTGTGTTCAGCTCATCGTTGGCCCCAATGATTCGTTCTCAACAATAATCTTTTTGGCTTTAAAATATATTACATGGGGGGGGGCCGGTAGGTGTTATGGTGCGGTCATCCCCTTGAGGGATGCTTTCTCACTTTCTCTCTCTCCCTCTCTGTCTCTCTCCAGTAAGTGCATAGGCACTAAAACAAGCTAAAAAGAGGAAAAAGTTTAAAAAATAAAGAATTTTTTAAAAGGCTGCAAAGGCAGGTATAGAGCTTGGCACGGCAGGCTGAGGAGCAGGAACTGCAAACGTGGCATTAGCATGAGGGCTAGCCCAGCATTTTGTTGTTAGGTAGATTGTCCACAGCATTTGCTGAGTAACCCTCAGATCAGTTCCTTATTCAGTTCTTCTCTGACGGAAGCTTGACCCTGACAGCGGTGAGCGTAGGTGAGAGGAAGTGAACACCACAGACACTGCCTGAAGACAGAATCTTCAGGGTGTGTTCAGCTCATCGTTGGCCCCAATGATTCGTTCTCAACAATAATCTTTTTGGCTTTAAAATATATTACATGGGGGGGGGCCGGTAGGTGGCGTGGTGATTGAGAAGCTGGATTCCCACATGACTGACTTTAGTTCAAGTCCTGGATCTGGGGGCTTACTTTCTCACTGTCTCCTTCTCTCTCCCTCTCTCTCTTTCTCTGTGTCTCTCTCTCTGGCGAGTGCATGTGCCCTGTAGCAAATTAAAATAATAATAATAATGATAAAATAAAACAATTCTTTTTTTTTTTTTTTTTTTTAGGGGATAGGGCATGTGCACTTGCCGGAAAGACAGAGAGAGACAGAGAGACAGAAAGCAAGAAATCACTCCCCAGAGGGGATGGCCATGCCGCAATCCCTTCTCCTCCATTCTCCTCTTGGGATCTTGGGCATGCACGCACACGTGCCTGGCGTGAGTTTAAGTCACCGGGTCCGGGACTCGAACCATGGTCGACTACATGGGAGTACAATGACATAGCCATTACACTAACTGCTGGTCCCAAAATAAAATAACTCTTTTTAAAAAATATATGTATTACATGGATGGGACCAGCAGATGGCATAATGGATATGTTGCTGGATTCTCATGTTGATCAAGGTTTGAGTCCCAGACTCTGCAGCTTAAAATTCATGCCAGGCATGTGTGTGGTGTGCCCAAGATCCCTAGAAGAGAATGGAAGAGAAGGGATTGTGGTGTGGCCATCCCCTCTGGGGTGTGTTTTTTTGCCTCTCTGATGTGCACGTCGATGTGCCCTATAGCAAAAAATCTCTCAAATACACATATACACATATGTATATGTATATAAGACATGGAACCATTTTAAAATGAGTGTTTCAGCAATATTTAAAAATTCTGAGTTTTACTAATGGATGACTCACATAGAAAAAAAATTTGGACCAGCTACAGTGATGCAGTGATAATGTGTCATTCTGTGATGGTGCATCTGTGTGGAAGATCGGGAGTTCAGTTCCTGGGTCGATCTGTACCTACAGGGTACGTGTGTGTTCTGTGATCTTGGCTGGCTGGGAAGGCTGGCGATGGGGGTGGGAGGATCAGGGCACGAGACCCTGTTGAGGGTGCTCATCTTTTTCTCTGTTACTGTCATCTCTCATGAAATAAATAAACTTAAATGAATTCTCATTAGATTAGCTCTTATTTTCTTTTTGATTTTTTTGCATTGTAGTTTTATATTTTGCCCAGTTTATACTTTTTCTTTCTTTTTTAAACTTTATGTATTTCTCCCATGAGAGAGAGGGAGAGAGTTTCCCCCAAACAGTGTTTTGATGGTGTGATCTACCCCCAGCTTTAACCAGCCCAGATCAATCAAGCCTGGATCATGGGCATGTGTGTTGCCTAGCATACTCAAGGAGGTCTCTGGATTTGAACCTGGAACCTTTCCTTGTATGTCAGCCTTGCACAGTGTTGCATTTTATTGCTGCAGCACTGTCCAGCCCTGAGTTAATTTTCCTTTATATTTTCAGTTCCCGAACTCTTAGGTTCTCACGTTTGATGATTTCCTCCAAAATTTTTATTAAAAAGCATTCTTTCATGTTACTTGTACGTTTGAAATAATAGCTCAGGGACTGGCAGGTGGCTTGGTGGTTAGGGTGCTGGACTTCCACATGGCTGATCACAGTTCGAGTCTTGGACCTGGTGGCTTGCTTTCTCACTTTCATTCTCTCTCTCTCTGTGTCACTCTCTGGTCAAATTAAAAAAAAAAAGTAAAATAAAATAAAATAATTTAAAAAATAATAAAAAAATTGGGACTAGTAGGTGGCATGATGGTTAAGGAGGTGGACACTCCCACATGGTCAACCACGGTTTGAGTCCTGGACCTGGTGGCTCGCTTTCTCACTTTCCCTCTCTCTCTCTGTCTCTATGTCTCTCTCTGGTCAAATTTTAAAAAATAAATAGGAAATAAGTATAAAAATTAAAAAAGTAACAGCAGCTTTTTGTGCCTATTTCTGGTGGGTGAACAAACATGGAAGGAGATTTATTTATTTATTTATTTATTTTTGAGAGGCTTTCGCTATAGGGCGCGTGCACTCGCCAGACAGACAGAGAGAGACAGAGAGACAGAAAGCGAGAAATCACCCCCCAGGGGGGATGGTCACGCCGCAATTCCTTCTCCTCCATTCTCCTCTCGGGATCTTGGGCACGCACGCACACGCGCCTGGCATGAGTCCTAAGCCACCGGGTCTGGGATGCGAACCACGGTCTACTACGTGGGAGTCCAGCGACATAGCCATTACGTTAACTGCTGGTTCCCATGAAGGAGATTTTTAAAAAATAATTATTTATTGAATCTTATCTATTATTTTAAAAATTTGCTATCGGGTACATGCACTCACCAGAGAGAGACAGAGAAAATGAGGAAACAAGCTGCCAGGTTTGGTCCTTAAACTGTGGTCGGCCGTGTGGGAGTCCAGCACCTTTACCACCATACCACCTGCTGGCCCTGGAAAGAGGCTGTTGATGCACACCTGTCAGCTGGGCTGGGAGACTATCGCTGCACCAAGGTGGACTTGGGACGGCTTCACTTTTACACAGCTAGAGTTTAGAAAATTGCTTTTGTGCAGTCCTTCTGCAGCTCTACGTGCAAATCTTTTGAAAGAGGCCTTTATCATTTAGGAAACCAGTTTTCCCTCATTGTGGTAGCCTTTTTTATAACAAGATTGTCCCTTTTGTTTTTTGTTTTTATTTTTTATTTTTAGGTTCTAGCCATGGGGCACCTGTGCTTGCTGGAGAGAGACAGTGAGAGGAGAAGTGAGAAATCCCCCCTTTATCCTCCCACCCAGTAGGGAGGGCCATGCTGCAATTCCTTCTTTATTATCTTCTTGGGGATTTGGTCACACACACGCACCTGGTATGATTTTTAAGCGTTGGGTCCAGGCCTCGAACTATGGGTCTAGCCCCTGCTGGCCCTTGTTTTTTCTTTTTCTTTACAGGGCATGTGTGTTTGCCAGAGAGAGACAGAGGGAGAGAGAGAGATGGAGAAAGCACTTCTGTGGGTTGTGATTACACCACAATCCCTTCTCCATTTTTCTATCCTGTCAGGATTTAGGCACACATGCATGTGTACACACTGTGTTTTTCAAGATGCCAGAGCTGGGATTTGAGCCGCGATTGGCCACGTGGAGTCCAGCTCCCTTTACCACTATGCTATAAGGCTGGCCCTAGGTTGTTCTTTTTGTATTCTCTAGGAGCACAGATTAAAGGTACATAGGAGAGCTCTTAGGTTCAAAGCACTCCTTGTTTATTCAAGGGCCATTTTTTTTTTCTTCCCCAGAGCCATTTTATGGGGATTGACTCTAAGCCACTGAAATATGATCTTCAAGTTTATTCTGAAAGGATGAATTAGGATCATGTGATAGAACAATTGAGTTTAAATATATTTTAAAACATCTGAAGTTAAATATGTACATGAGTGTTGTATTAGTATTTTTCTCTTTGCATTTAAATACCAGGTTCTCAGTTATTTTTATAGTGTTGGTTCATAAAAATTTTAAATTAAAGTTTCTAAACTATTATGGAGGACCAGTGGTTGGCAGAATGGCTGTGTCGCTCTCATGTAGTTGACTGCAGTTCAAGTCCTGGACCTGGTGGCTTAAAACTCCCACCCGGGGCACCTGTGTCTGCGTGCCCAAGATCCTGAGAGGAGAATGGATTGTGGTGTGGCCATTCCCCTTGGGGGGGGATTTCTTGCTTTCTGTGGCTCTGTCTCTCTCTGTCTTTCTGGTGAGTGCACACACCCTATACCGAAAACCTCTCAAAAGGAAAAACATTTAAAAAAGGAAAAAAAAAAAAAAAACCTGTTATGATTCAGATAATGGTTTGTCCCCCAACCGAAGTTGAGACCTTTAAAGGATGAGGCCTAGTCAGTGCGTTTGTATCACGGAGACGTCCCCTACATGTACATGTTAACGCCTTCTGCTAGATGGAGTGAGTTTCAGCTCTCGCGAGAAGGCGTTTGTTCCTGTGAGAATGGGTTGCTAGGAAAGGAGGATGGTCAGCTGCCCCGCTAGTTTTGCATGTGCCCTCCACCCTGGTTCTGTTAGCTGGGTTATGCTGTAGCACAGGAGGCTGGCCTATTGCAGTCCCACCACTCCCGATTTACCAGCCACCAAAATCGTAAGTCAAAAAAACCCCCTCTGTTCTTATGAACCACTCAGTGTCAGATATTTCCGTTAGCAGCACAGCGGTGAACTAAGACGTAAACGTCTGTTCTTCAAACATTTCCTGGGTGCATGTTTTGTGCTGGACAGTCTCCGCAGGTTCTGCGGTCAGGGAGCTAGGAATTGAATTCCTGGTTCTGTCATTTACCACCCGTTATGCCTTTGGGCAAAACTCTTAACCGTTCTGAGTAGTCGCATAGAACATGGACTTTGTGACGCAGACTTTGTGTGTTGGTTTTAAGAGTTAAATACCTCCCTGTACGTACGGCTGGCCTCGTGGCCTGATGGTCAAGGAAGCTGGATAGTTGCTCGTGCAGTTGGGTCCCAGCTCCAGTGACCTGAAAATCGCCCTGGGTGCTTATGTCTCTGTGCCCAGTCCTAACAGGGTGGAGAAATGTAGGAGAAGGGATTGCAGTGTGACCACAGCCTGTTGGGTCATACTTACTGTATTTCTCTCTCTCTCTCTCTCTCTCTCTCTCTTTTTTCTGGCATGCATACAAATCTTCTGGCAAATAAAAAAGAAAAAAACAACACAACACTATACATAAAACAGGGCTTGATTATTAGTTAGATACTTAGTAAATGATTTTTTTCTTTCCTGGAAGAGTTTCAAACTTTAAAAAATTGCTCTTTACAACTTTTTTTCCACTTTTTTAAGAGGTTTTTGCCATGGGGCTCATGAACTCTCTGGAGAGAGACAGACGGTGACAGAGAGAGGGAAAGTGAGAAATAATCCTTTCGGGGGCATGGTCACGTTGCAATCCCTTCTCCTCCATTCTCCTCCTGGGATCTTGGACACGCACATACATGCGGGGACATTGTTTTTAAGCCACCAGGTCTGGGACTTGATATAAAACATAGAGTTGCAAATACTCATTATTTAAAAATAAATGGTGTGTTGGGGCTGGCAGGTGGCGTGGTGGTTAAGGGTGCTAGACTCCCATGTGGCCAACCATGGTTCAAGTCCTGGACCTGGTGGCTTGGTTTCTCACTTTCTCTCTCTCTCTGTTCCCCTCTGGTGAAATTAAAAATAAATACATAAAGCTAAATAAAATAATTCTAAAAAAAATATGGTGTGTTTGTGATTAGTATATAAGTATACTATATAATACAGATCGATCCAGCCAATATTTGTTTACCCTGTGAAAGAAAAAACCATGTTCATTAAGCTTTAGAAATAACTGAGACTGGGACTGCGAGGTGCGGGATTTAATGAAGTAAACTCCCACAGGTCTAACTAGGAACTCCATTGTCATGTGCACTTGGGAGCACAGGGCCAGCCTTGAGGTGTTGACACTGGCGGTCTTCATGCTTTTTATACTCCCTTGTAGCCTGGGGAGGTGGAATGTTTGGTTCTGTGTCTTTGGGAGGTTTTCCTACCTTCAGGATTATTTCACACTTTGTAATTTATTAAACTTGGTCTCTCTCTTTTTAAAAATAATTATTTATTTAATTTTATTTATCATTATTGTTATTTTATAATTTGCTACAGGACACACACACTCACCAAAGAGAGAGAGAGAGAGAGAGAGAGAGAGAGAGAGAGAGAAAGCTGCGAGATCCGGCACTCAAACTGCAGTTGGCCGTGTGGGAGTCCTCTCTCTTTTTAAAAATAATTATTTATTTAATTTTATTTATCATTATTGTTATTTTATAATTTGCTAAAGGACACACACACTCACCAAAGAGAGAGAGAGAGAGAGAGAGAGAGAGAGAGAGAGAGAGAGAAAGCTGCGAGATCCGGCACTCAAACTGCAGTTGGCCGTGTGGGAGTCCAGCACCCTGACCAACACGTCACCTTGATCTCCTTTTATAAGTCCGTGGGAGTGTTATGTGCCAATTCTGATAAACTCTGAGAATATACTTTCTTTTTTCCTTAATTTTGGTATAGGGCATGTGTGCTCATCAGAGAAGAGAGAATGAGGAGAACATGAAATATGACCCCCCTAAAGGGGATGACCATGCTGCAGTTCCCTTCTCCTCCATTCTCCTCTTGGGATTTTGGGCACACATGCACATGTTCCTGGTATGTTTTTCAAGTCACCGGGTCCAGGACTTGAACCGTGCCATTGGCCATGTGCCATCTAGCTGTCTTAACTATCATCCCACGGGCTAGTCTGATACTGGCTTATTGTTAGTCAGCCCACTTGAATCCTTTTTTTTCTGTAGTCTTTTAAAAAATTCCCTCTTTTTTATGTTTTATTTATTTATTTTTTAATTTCTTACTTTAATTCTGTGGACGACCCCTCCAGATGACGACGCACACACTCTTGGGACTTGATCCTTGTGCACATGAAGTTGCTGAGAGGTTTCTTTTCTTTCTTCTCCTTCTCCTTCTCCTTTTTAATAAAGCTGTTTTCTTTCTCGAGGGACAGAGAGGAAGGGAGAGATCAGACACTCCCAGCAAGATCTTTTTTTTTGGGAGTTTTTTTGCTATAGGGCACATGCAGTCGCCAGAAAGAGAGAGACAGAGAGACAGGAAGTGAGAAATCTCCCCCAGGGGGGATGGCCACACTGCAATCCCTTCTCTTCTATTCTCCTTTCGGGACTTTGGGTATGCACACACACATACCCGGCATGATTTTAAGCCACCAGGTCTGGGACTCGAACTGTGGTCGACTACATGGGAGTCCAGTGACATAGCCATTTTGTTAACTGCTGGTCCCCCAGCAAGATCTTCATATTATGATCTGGCCCCAGCCTCAGACAGCCCAGATAATGGTCATATATATGCATACCTGGTGTGTACAGAGAGGTCTTGGGATATAAACTGAGGACCTTCCGATGTGGATATGGTTGCATAACCATTACGCCACCTTCTGGTTCCTGTCAGGAAGTTTTTTTTGAGGCCCTCTGAGCACTGTGTGGTGTGTAATTCCTGATAGAGTGGAAGTCTAATTCAGTCTTTCAGCCTGGAGAGGGAGGACATTATAAACAAGTGAATCATTGAGTTAGGAGATTTTACTTCAGGCCAATGCTAAATTACAGACTCAAGGGTTTAGGTTTAAACATAGCATATCCTTGATAATCCTCCATGTAAATTGCCTTGAGGATATTTTTCTTTTGCCCAAAGAAATGACTACAATTTCATAACTTTTACTTACAGCCACATAAAATAAAACTTGGAATATCTTTCAGAATGTCCTGATGTGGTTTAGGACAGGAAGCAGGAAAATAATGAAAAATGAGAATATTGTGGACTTTATTTGGGAGCCTACTTTAGAATGAAAGCTTTTGAGACAAGTCACATATTTTAAGGCTAGGTTGATAGGTGCTTTTAAAGTGATATCTTTTTCTGGTGAATTATTAAATAATTAGTCTTGTTATTAATGGCACTTTAGAATTTTTAAAAAAATTTATTTATTTATTATTACTATTCGTGTGCTAGGGCACATGTGCTCCCTAGAGAGAGACAGAGGAAGGGCGGGAAAGTGAGAAAGCAAGACAGCCAGGTTGGGGACTAGAACTGCAGTCGGCCATGTGGGAGTCCAGTACCTCTAACCACCACGTGCTGGCCCTATTAATGGCACTTTTTGCTTTAAGTCCTATTTTATCTTATGTTGTACCACCTTTGCATGGGTGAATACTTTGTCTGGTATTTCTTTTCCTGTCCCTTTACCTTCATTCTCCTTGTGTGTCCTTAGATGTCTTTCTCGCTCTCTTTTAAAAGTAGACCCCCCCCCTTTTGTTTAGTACAACTTGAATTTACAGAAAAACTGCAACGATGACGCAATCCCCTTCCTCCAGTCCTCAAGCCCATCAGATCCTTGGCACTTGTGCACATGCGCAGTGTGTTTCAGGCGGACCAGGCGGGATTCCGACTGCAGCTGCCAAGTGATCTGGCTTCTCATGAGCAGCATGCTACTGCTGTACCATGGAGCTGACCCCTGTACTTTCTTTTTCTTTTTGGCGAGGTTTTTGCTACAGGGTGCGTGCGCTCACCAGAAAGACAGAGAGAGACAGAGAGATAGAAAGCGAGAAATCACCCCCCAGGGGGGATGGCCACGCTGCAATCCCTTCTCCTCCATTCTCTTCTTGGGATCTTAGGCACACACATACATGGCACCCAGTGTGAGTTTAAGCCACCAGGTCTGGGACTCGAACTGCTATCAGCAACATGGGAGTCCATGGACATAGCCATTATGCCAACTGCTGGTTCCTGTATTTTCTTTTTTGAGTGATTGTCTCTTTTGGTATTTTGAAGGATATTTTCTTCTTCTTTTTTTTTTTTGGAGAGGTTTTTGCTACAGGGTGTGTGTGCTCACCAGAAAGACAAAGAGAGACAGAGAGACAGAAAGCGAGAAATCACCCCCCAGGGGGGATGGCCACGCCGCAATCCCTTCTCCTCCATTCTCTTCTTGGGATCTTAGGCACACACATACATGGCACCCAGTGTGAGTTTAAGCCACCAGGTCTGGGACTCGAACTGCTATCAGCAACATGGGAGTCCATGGACATAGCCATTATGCTAACTGCTAGTCCCTTGATGGATATTTTCTAGGTTAGATTTTTTTTTTTCTATTTTTAAGAGGTTATCCCATTAAATCATGGTTTAGCATTATTTCTGAAGATGAGCGGGTGCTAATTCCTGCCTTTGTTTCTCTGTACACAGATGCTTCTTGTCTTACATGAGCTTATGTCCTGATAAACCCTTAATAAGTAGAAAATATTGTAAATTGAAAATGCATTTAATACTCCAATAAACCCTTCATAAAGTTGAAAAATCATAAGTCTAAAAATTCTAAGTTCAGATGCTCATTTTCCTACAATGGGATTACAGCCCAATAAATCCATTGTAAAGTAAAAAAAAAAAAATGGTAAATCAAATCATTGTAAGTGAGGGAATGTCTACATAATTATTCTTTTTCTCTAGGGACTTTTTATTTTAGGTTTTTACCATAGGGCATGTGCACACTTTGGGGAGAGGAGAAAGGGGAAGTGAGAAATAACCCCTGGGGGGATGGCCATGTGGCAACTTCTTTCTTCTCCTCTGTTCTCCTCTTGGGATGTATATGTGTGTGCCCAGTGGGATTTTTAAACCGCCAGGTCTGGGACTCAAACATGTGGGAGTCCAGTGCCTTAACCACCATGCTACCTGTTGGCCCCTCTCTGGGGCCTTTTAAGGTTTTCTCTTATTGGTTTTTATTCCTTCAATTATGATGATTCTTTGCATTGATTTCTTTGTGTTTTTGTACTTAAGATTTGTTGAACTTTTTGCATTATAGTTGCAGAAAATTTTGAAAAATTTCAGCTATTTCTATATTTTTCAGCCCACATTCTATGTTTCAATTACATATATGTCAGAACATATCTGACAAAATCAGATATTATTAACAGAGGCTCTGTTAATTTTTTTATTTTGAATCTTTTGGTTTCTTTTTTCTTTTATTTTTGAGATTTTATTATTATTATTATTTTTTTTGCTATAGGGCACATGCGCTTGCCAGAAAGACAGAGAGAGACAGAGAGACAAAAAGCAAGAAATCACTCCCAGGCGGGATGGCCACATCACAATTCCTTCTCTTCCTTTCTCCTCTGGGGATCTTGGACACGCACGCAAACACACCTGGCATGAGTTTAAGCCACCGGGTCCAGGACTTGAACCTGGTCAACTACATGAGAGTCCAGCGACAGCCATTATGCTAACTGCTGGTCTCAGCCTTTCTTTTTATTTTTCTTCCATGAGATAAAGAGAGACAGACAGAGAAAGAGTCAGAGACAGGTACCCCCTCACACCATGATCCATCCCCCGACTCAGCTGGCCTAGATCGTGGATAAGCACATATCTGGCTTCCTTAAGGAGACCCTGGGATGTGAACTCAGGACCTTTCCCGTGTGGGTCCAGTTGTGTCACTGTTGTGCCAATAGAGAGCTCAGCTTTCTTTGTGCTTCAGTTTGGATAGTTGCTACTGCTTTGTCTTTACATTTACTGATCCTTTCTTCTGCTCCATCTAGTCTGTTCTTGAGCTTACCTAGTTAGTTTCTCTTGTTAAGATATTGTATTTTTCAGTTGGTCTGAGGATTGTGGGTTATTGTTAAGCTGATACTGTATTTTTCACCTGTAGATGTTCCATTTTATTCTTTTTTTTTCTTTTTTTTTGGAGAGGTTTTTGCTATAGGGCGCGTCCGCTCGCCAGACAGACAGAGAGAGACAGAGAGACAGAAAGCAGGAAATCACCCCCCAGGGGGGATGGCCACGCCGCAATCCCTTCTCCTCCATTCTCCTCTTGGGATCTTGGGCACGCATGCACACACGCCCGACGTGAGTTTAAGCCACCGGATCTGGGACTCGAACCATGGTTGACTACGTGGGAGTCCAGCGACATAGCCATTACGCTAACTGCTGGTCCCCCATTTTATTCTTTTAAATTTTATTTTCATTGTGAGGTTTTTCTTTAAATCCTTGGACACATTTATAAAATTTCTTTTGTAAAGTCTTTTTTTATTTTTATAATTTGTAGATGATTTTATTAACTGATTTTTCTCCTGCTTTTTAAGTTACATTTTTCTGCTTTTTTGTGTATCTGGTAATTTTTTATTTCATGTGGCGTGATATAAATAGTACCTTGCTTAGTGTTTGGATTTCGCTGGTTTTCCTTTCATTCTGAGTTGAATTTTGTTTTGTTTTGGAAATGAAATGATTTATCTGTGGATGAATTTGATCCTATTGAGTCTTGTTTTTAAACTCGTTTTTAACCTTAGAGTGTCAAGAGCTAGTTTAGCCACTTACTAATAAGCGGTGGCCTTTCTGGTATTTCTGCCTTATGCTAGAGCATTCAGCAAGGTCACTTTCCTCCAGCTGATTGCTATTCTAACACCAAACATTCAGAAACTGCGAGGTCCAGTGGTTTTTCAGCTATGTCTCTGTGTTTGCTAGGGAGAACTTCTCTTTGCCCTGCCTGTGGTACCTCTCTCTACCTCTGCCTGCATGACTTGGAATCCTGCCAAAAATTCATGGAACTACTGCACAGTTATCCGGATCGCTTTCTCCGTATACCCCCTCCTCTCTGATACTCTGTCCCTGGATTCCAGCTACCTCACCCTTTCAAAATCTGACACCTTTTTCTTGTGTCTTTTTTTTTTTTTTTTGGTAGGGGTGCCAGAGGGCATGTGTACTTGATGGAGACAGAGAGAGAGGGAGAGAGACAAAGCATCGTCTAGTGGTGAGTGGTCATGCCGCCATCCCTTCTCCTTCATTCTCCTCTTGGGATATTTGGCACACATGCACACGCGCCTGGCGTGAGTTTAAGCCACCAGGTCCAGGACCCGAACCACCGTTGACTACATGGGAGTCCAGTGACATAGCCATTACGCTAACTCTGGTCCCTTTTTTTTTTTTTTTTAAAATAATACCAGAGGGCACATATATACACAGAGGAAGAAAGCGTGGACAATCAAGAGAGAATTCCCTAATGTGGCCCTGTCGTACTGCAGTCTTTTCCCCTCTAGTTCACCATACTGTCAGGATCCTGGGCTTGTGTACCTAGCCCCACAGTGTTATTCAATTTGTGTGGAATCTAGCTTCCTCTGTGCAGCATCTAACTGCTGCACTATTAAGATGGCCCTGATAATTCTTTTTAGTGTCAGTGAGGTTGCTATATTCTTTTATTTATTTATTTATTTAAATTTCATTTTATTTTATACAGTCAGTCACATTATTTAGCTTACAATGTGACTATTTATATTCTTTTCGGGATTCCTCCACCTTTGCCAGAGGTGGTAAGGGCCTGCACGCAGAAAATTCCAGGTAATTGTCAAGCTCACATTGTTCATTTCCCTTTCTCTGGGATCACAGTCTCTACCTGTTGTACAGTGTTTGAAAACAAGTGATCCATCTTGGACAATTTGGTGTTTACCGTGGGAGGGCAAGCCTAGTTCTAGTTACTTCATTTCTGGGTATAGAACTCCATTTTTTTTTTCTCATTGCAAAAATTAAAATAAAATCATTTGCCAAAGAATTTAATACTAAAAAAAAATTACTAGCGGGTACATGCTCTTCAGAGAGACAGAGGAAGAAAGTACCTTCCAGTGGGATGTGGCCATGCTGCACGCTCTCATCCTCAATTTCTCTGTCTCGTTGGGACTTGGGGTGTGCACATACACACATGCCTGGTGTTTTTCAAGTTTCTGGGGCTGGGATTCATAAAGCACTGTAAGCCATGTGGGATCCAGCTCCCTTTTCTAGCAGGCTCCAGGGTCAGCACAAATATTTTTAATGGTCTTAGGGAAATTTTACATTGTTAAATCGGGTTTTTTGGGAAGGTGTCATTGTATCCATGAATATAAGCAATATTAAAGCTAGTAAAGTTGTTTAGGGTCATCTAAAGCCTGTCCTTTATAGAAATTGTCTCCTTTTTGTATGTATCTGTTTGTTTATGTATATATGTATTTTACATGTGTCTGTGTGTTGTCTATATGCACATGTGTATGAATTTGAAGTTTGAAATACACACACACGCACGGCCCATTGGTGGGAGTTAGAAACTGTCAAGAACCTGAAATGTTGCTTGAATTGTGTACTGGGTTGAATTATGTCCCCACAAAAGATGTGTTTAAGATCTAACCTCGAGGGGGGGCCGGCAGTTGGTTGAGGCACTAGACTCCCATGTGGCTGACCATGGTTTGAGTTCTGAACCTGGCAGCTTGGTTTCTTACTTTCTCTTCCTGTGTATCTCTCTCTGGTCACAATTGAGAAATAATGATAATAAATAAAATGTAAATAAATAAATCTTTTTTTTTTTTTTTTAAAGATCTAACCTCTGCTACCATATATGAATATAGGGCTTTTGTAGATTCAATCAATTTAAGATGAGGCCACTCTGGATTAGGATGTGCTCCAATCCAACGGTTGATGTCGTTATAAAAGTGAAATTTAAACCTTGAGAGACATAAACAGAAGGAAGACGACCATGTAAAGATGGAAGCAACAATGAGAGTTACTCTGCCACAAGCGAAGGACCACCAAGGAGTGCCAGCAGTTAGCAGAAGCTAGAAGATGAAGGAGGGATTCTTCTTTAGAGATGTGAAGGGAGCAAGGCCCTTCTAGAACCTCAAATTTAAGCTTTTGGCTGCAGAAATATAAAAGAATAAAATTTGTAAAAAAGACTTTCTCCATAGGGTGCATACACTCACTAGAGAGAAGCAGAGAGAGTCAGATAGAAGGAAAGTGAGAACTTATCCCTTGGGGGGGATGGCCATGTCACAATCCCTTCTCTTTTGTTCTCCTGAAATTTTGGCCACACACACACAAGTGCTCAGAGTGATTTTTAAGCTGCCGGGTCTGGGACTTGAACCTTAATCAACCATGTCAGAGTCCAACACCTTAGCCACCATGCCACCTGATGGCCCCAAGTTTCTATTGTTTTTAAATCCACCCAGTTTGCGGTACTTTGTTATGGCAACCCTAGAAAACTAATAGAGCCATATATAACTTTAGTAACTGCATCTTTTCTATTTTTTCTTTTAAACTTTTTAAATTGCTAGTGGGCACATGTGCTCTCCAGAGAAAGACAGAGAGAGGGGAGAGGGTGAAAGCACCCAAAATGGGACATGATATGCCATAATCATTTCTCCTTCACGTCTCCATTCTTTCAGGATTTTAGGCATGTATGCTCATGCAGTTGGCTGCATGGGCTGGGATTCGAACCATGGTCGGCCATGTGGAATCAGGATCCCTTAACCACTAGGCTATAGGGTTGGCCCTTTCCCTCTGTTTTTCTATTGGATTTTTTCATTCTTTATTTGAAGGAGCTCTTTATAAATTCTAGATGTTAATCTTGTGTTACACATGTTTTAAGTATAGATAATTAGCTCATTTGATATTATATCTAAATTTCGATAACCAACTTGAATAAATGTACTCTTGTCTAGTGATCAGTATAGCAGAAAGCAAAGAATGTTGCTCCTGGAGTAGAATCCCTGGATTTTAATGTCACTGCCTATTTTCTGGTTGTATGATCTTAGAAAAATTATTAACCTCTGTATGTGTAATTTTTCTCATCTGTAATTCAGGATATGCCTACCTTTTGGAGTTTGAGGATGATTAAGTGAAATGATTCTGGCAAAGTACTCATTAGTGTCTGATACATATTAAGTACTCGATAAATATTAGCTGTAACTAATAATATTATTTCTTTCACACATTTGTCAAAAATTCTTTTAGTCAATAATACAACGTTTATTTCAATAAACATTTTGCTAAACATTTATTAAGAAGCTCTAAATATAAAATGAGTATAGTGT
Source organism: Tupaia belangeri chinensis (assembly GCF_000334495.1). Classification (NCBI taxonomy): domain Eukaryota; kingdom Metazoa; phylum Chordata; class Mammalia; order Scandentia; family Tupaiidae; genus Tupaia; species Tupaia belangeri. The sequence goes on from NW_006205257.1 coordinate 526,069, forward strand.
ACAGAAACATTTTGCTTACAAAATAACTCCTTCAAAAATAGAGAGATTTAGATACTTTTTAAAAAAGAGTTTTTGCCTTAGCTTGTGTTTGTATACCCGAAAGAGAGAGAGACAGAGATAGTGAGAGGGAAAGTGAGAATTCACCCTCTCAGTGGGGCAGCAGTCTCTTCTCCTCCATTCTCCTTTTGGGATTTTGGACATGTACTCACACATACCTGTCATGATATCAAGCCGCCAGGTCTAGGACTTGAACTGTGGTCAGTTATGTGGGAGTCTAGCACCTTAACCACTACACCACCTGGTGGCCTTATTTTCCTCCCTTATTTTATTTTTAAAGAGAGATTTTTGCTATAGAGTATGTGTGCTCACCAGAGAGACAGAGAGACAGAAATCACGCCCCCCTAGGGAGACATGGTCATGCCACAATCCCTTCTCCTCCATTATCTTTTCAGGATTTTGGGCATGCATGCATATGTGCCGGTATGAATTTTAAGCTGCCAGGTCCAGGATTCGAACCACGGTTGACTACGTGGGGGAGTCCAGCTACATAACCATTACACCATCTGCTGGTCCCTTCCTTGTCCTTCTTGTTTTTTTTAAAGAATTATTTTATTTAACTTTATTTACTTATTTAATTATTTTGTCCAGAGAGGGACAGAGTGAGAGAGAGAAAAAGAGAGGGAAAGTGAGGAGGCAAGCTGCCAGTTTCAGGACTCACACCGTGGCTGGCCATGTGGGAGTCCAGCGCCCTTAACCACTATACCATCTTCCGGCTCCTCCTTGTCTTTCAATAACCTCTCTCAGAGTTTGTTTTTAGCTCAGTGCTGACTCAGTATTAAATTTATTTATTTATTTATTTTTAATTTGCTATGTAGTATATATCACTCCCATGATCTTCTATCAGAATTGGTAGAGACTTTCCTGTAAAAATGCTGGTTGGAAAGAAACAGAGAGAGGGAAAGTGAGAAAACACCTCCCGGGGGGACGGCCATGCTGCAGTCCCTTTCTTTGACTTAGGATTTTCAGCATGCATGCACATGTCCCTGGCATGTTTTTCATGCTACCGGGTCTGGAACTAGAACCTCACAGTTGTGCACGTGGATCCAGTCAACTTAACCACCACGGCCCTGGCTGGCCCTCTGTGTTGCATTTAACTTTGCTTCTGAAGTTTTCTGAGCAAGGCTGCAATTCCTATGTGTATAACTATAAGAACCCCCTTCCCAAATTATTTTCTTGAGATACTTTTTTTTTTTTTTTTTGGAGAGATTTTCGCTATAGGGCGCTCATGCTCTCCAGACAGACAAAGACATAGAGACAGAAAGCGAGAAATCACCCCCCAGGGGGGAATGGTCACGCTGCAATCCCTTCTCCATTCTCCTCTCGGGATCTTGGGCATGCACGCACACGCGCCCGGCGTGAGTTCTAAGCCACTGGGTCCGGGACGCGAACCGCGGTCGACTACGTGGGAGTCCAGCGACATAGCCATTACACTAACTGCTGGTTCCCATTTCTTGAGATACTTTTAAGCAGGGATAAGATGACCGATACTATATGGGTAGTTATTTCTAGCTTCTCTGTAACATGTAGTATATATCACTCCCATGATCTTCTATCAGAATTGGTAGAGACTTTCCTGTAAAAAATAATATCTTTCTCCTCTAGAAAATTCACCTTCGCAGAAAACTCTTACAAATATATATATTTTTTCTTTCAAAAGATAGCTGAATGTAGCTCCTGGTGAGGATTCTCTTGTCATGAATTGACGGAGACGGCTTGTAATAACATTACTTGGTATTTTTCAAGCACAGTGGGGAAGGTGTCCACAATATATACCGGAAAATCCCGTGGGGCTTTGTGTTCAGATTTTTTTTTTGCAAGTCAGAAACATAAATCCCCAAAGGTAGTGGTTTTTTTTTACTTAAGAAAGACGCTTCTTACTTCTTTTTATTATGTTAATAAATATGGAATGACCTTAACACCAGAGGGCAGTATTTAATAGTAGTTGCCAAAATGTCCTTAGAGTTTTAATCTGATGGATTAAAAAAGATGTAAGTACGTTTGCTGTTTTCCCCTGCGCCATATATGGCAGCTGTCCTGGGACTTATACTTAAGAGTCATAATGAATCTAGAATTTCATAAACCATAGGCTTTTTAATTTTTTTTTTTTAAAACCATTCTGTTTTGTGGAGCTTAAGCTCTCTGAATTAGTTTTCACAGTAAGTTGTGGTGTTTCTAGGGGTTACCTGGTTGGCAGGCAGGAGTGGCTTTTGCACCGCATTGCTGTCTCCAGCTCAATCTCAGAGAAGGCCCTGCCCTGCAAGGGAGTCAAAATCAGGTTTGCACGAAGCCAGCAGACTTGGTTTGGCTTCAGGGTTGGCCAGAATTTGTGAATTGTGTACAAGGAGAGTATCTTGGGCTTTTTATCTATTGTAGCAACTTTAATTCTATTTAGTTTGTGCACATTTGTATGTTTTGTAGTTAAAAACAACAAACAGGGGACCAGCAGTTAGCATAATGGCTATGTCGCTGGACTCCCACATAGTCGACCGCGGTTTGTGTCCTGGACCCGGTGACTTAAAGCTCACGCCGGGCGTGTGTGTGTGTGTGCGTGCCCAAGATCCCGAGAGGAGAATGGAGGAGAAGGGATTGCGGCGTGGCCATCCCCCCTGGGGGTGATTTCTTTCTGTCTCTCTTTGTCTCTCTGTCTGTCTGGCGAGCGCACGCGCCCTATAGCAAAAACCTCTCCAAAATAAATAAATAAATAAAATAAAACAACAAACACACCCTGTTGTGGTAGCATCTGTTGGTTGACATAACTACTTGGCCAGCTGAGGTCACTTGGGTTTGATTCCTGGACCACCCTTTTTAAGAAGAGAGCTGGGCATGGTGGTGTGTACCTATAGTCCCAGCTACTCAGAAGACCAAGGTAGGACGATTGTCACATAGTGGGACCCTGTCTAAAAAAATCCCAAAATTCCATCCCTGCCTTCCTTCCCACCAAAAAGCAAACCACACGGGGCTGGCAGGTGGTGTGGTGGTTAAGGATGCTGGACTCCCACATGACGGACCACGGTTCGAGTCCCAGGCTTGGCGGCTTTCTTTTTCACTTTCCCTCTCTCTCTCTCTCTCTCTTTCTTTCTCTCTCTGTCCCTCTCTGATCAAATTAAAATAAATAAATAAAATGAAATAAAATAATTATTTAAAAAACAAAACAAAACAAACCACAGGGAGGATATTGTAAAATATGGCATCTGGTTATCCATCTCTTTGTATGCCATTTTCCACTTAATGTATAGTGAATTAAAAAAAATACTTTACTCTTCTAGTATCCTTGTTCAAGTAGGAAAACATATTTATATTGCCCAGGTAATTCTTATTTTCTCCTTTTGGAAGCATTTTTTCCTGCTTGCTACACATCTAATACATATTTATTATAGAAAATAAATATGGCAAAAGAAATAAAAACAGCAGTAATTTTACTTCCTAGATAAGCTTTTATTCTATGTACTCTCTGCTTTTCTAATTTTTATTTTTTTTCTTTTTTAAGAACATAGTGGTGAGACCAGCAGGTGGCATGGTGGTTTAGGTGCTGGATACTCCCACATGACCGACAGTGGTTCGAGTCCTGGACCTGGTGACTGCCTTTCTCTCTTTCTCTCCCTTTCTGTGTCTTTCTCTGGTCAAATTAAAATAAATGAATGAGGAACCAGCAGTTAGTGTAATGGCTATGTCGCTGGACTCCCACGTAGTCGACCGTGGTTCGTGTCCCTGACCCGGGGGCTTAAAACTCACGCCGGGCGTGTGTGCATGCGTGCCCAAGATCCCGAGAGGAGAATGGAGGAGAAGGGATTGCGGCGTGACCATCCCCCCTGGGGGGTGATTTCTCACTTTCTGTCTCTATGTCTCTATCTGTCTGTCTGGCGAGCACACGCGCCCTACAGTGAAAATCTCTCCGAAAAAAAAAAATGAATGAATAAATAAAAATTTTAAAAAAAGAACATAGTGGTATGATATCTTACAATTGTAATTTTTCTCTCTCTCTCCCCTTATTTCTTCTTATTTGCCAGAGGGTACATGAACTCACCAGAAAGAGACAGAGAGGAAGTGATAGAATATTCCTTCCACCCATGGGGAACGATCATGCCATAATCTCTTCTCCTCCATTTCTTCTCCTTGTCAGGATTTTGGGAACACATACACATGTATTTGAAGCAAGACTCCGGGTCCCGGACTTGAACTGTACATTTGGCCAATGTGGGATCCAGCTGCCTTAATCACCACTTTGGCCCATATTTGTATTTTCTACATAATAATGTAATGAATGTCTTGCTACACTGACTGCACAGCATCAGT
>NW_006205257.1:530463-541389 GCF_000334495.1 Tupaia belangeri chinensis
AGAGACAGCCAGAAGGAAAGCAAGAAATCAGCTCCCCCAGTGGCGGGGGCCAGATGGCCACACCACAATCCCTTCTCTTCCATTCTCCTCTCGGGATTTTGGGCATGCATGCACACATGCCTGGCATGATTTTTTCAAGCCACTGGTCCGGGACTCGACCTTGTTCAGTCATGGAGGAGGCCAGTGCCTTAGCCACCATGTCACCTCCTGGCCTGCACAGCATCACTTTTAGTTGTTAATTGGTTTTTTTTTTTTTCCCCCAAGAGATTTTAGTTATAGGGTATGTGCACTTGCCAGAGAAACAGATAGCTAGAAAGCAAGAAATCGCTCCCCAAGGGGGATGGCCATGCACAATCCCTTCTCCTCCAGTCTCCTCTCAGGATCTTGGGTACACACGCACATGTGCCCAGCATGTATTGTAAGCCGTGGGGTCCAGGTCTCAAACTGTGGTCAGCTATGTGGGAGTCCAGCCATGTAACCATTACACCATCTGCTGGTCCCAAGGTTGATTAGTATTTTATAGTATGAATGTAGATATTTCATTTAATTGTTCACACTCCTGTCCAAAGTGTGTGAGAGAGTAGCATGGTGGTTAAGGCAGCTGGGTCCCACATGGCTGATTGCATGGTTCAAGTCTCAGACCCAGCAGCTTGAAAATCATGCTGGGTACATGTGTGTGTGTGGGTGTGTGTGTATGTGCCCAAAATCTTAAGAGGAAAATGGAGGAGAAGGGGTTGCAGTGTGGCCATCCTCTGCAGGAGGGTTCTCTTTCTCTCTCTCTCTCAAGTGCATACACCCTGTAGCAACTTAAAAAAACTCTAGCAGGTGCCACCAGGTGGCGTGGTAGTTAAGGTGCATGGCCACCTGTGTTTTGAATTCTGGACCTCGTAGCTTGCTTTCTCACTTGCCCTCTCTCTGGTCAGTTTTTTTTTTTGGAGAGGTTTTCACTGTAGGGCGCGTGCGCTCACCAGACAGACAGAGAGAGACATAGAGACAGAAAGCAAGAAATCACCCCCCAGGGGGGATGGTCACGCCGCAATCCCTTCTCCTCCATTCTCCTCTCGGGATCTTGGGCACGCACGCACACGCGCCTGGCGTGAGTTTTAAGCCACCGGGTCCGGGATGTGAACCGCGGTCGACTACGTGGGAGTCCAGCGACATAGCCATTACGCTAACTGCTGGTTCCCTCTCTGGTCAGTTTTTGAAAAGCAATAATAAATAAAAAAAATTTCTAGCTCTACATTTTTTTTTCACGTCTGCGAGGTAAAGATCACATTTTGCATTGAGCTATTTATCATACTTGTTAAGTACCCACTATGTGCCAAGCTTTATTGTAGGTACTGAAGGTGTGATGCTGATCAACATAGTCTTAGAGATGCATTCAGGCCAACAGAAGGGTGATCGCGGCCCTGCCTGATTAGCTGTAGAATGGGAAGGGGCACAGTGTCCTGGGACACCTCTCCCCGCTGTCCTGCCTTTGTGCCCATGTGCTCTGCCTTCCCTCCTATCGCCGTGGACAGACTTCCTGGTTCTCGTCTGAGGCCCAATCTCACTGTGTTTGCCCTAGATCCTTTCCCCACTTGTCTTCTCAAGGACTCATTACAGCAATTCTCTCCTTTTTTCCTGCATCATCACTGTCTTCTTCTTTCCCGAGTGGTCTATTTGAGCCAGAACTTAGGACCAGTTGCCTGGATGAGCACATTTCTAGTTTCCCAGACGTGAACTCATTCTTGATAGCTTTTCTTAGTTTGGTTTCCAGGACACCGCTTGCTTGGTTTTCCTCCTCCCTTACTGACTGCGTCTCAGAATCCTTTCCTGCATTCTCTTTATTTCTTTCAGCTCTAGATGCTGGAGCACCCCAGGACTTAGACCTGAGGCTTGTTTTTTTTTTTGTTGTTGTTGTTTTTTATTTTTTAAATGTGTACATTCATCCCTTTGGTGACCATATACAGTCTTACGACTTCAAATATCATCTCTATAAAGACATTCCACATTTGTATTCTAGGGTCAGATTTCCCCCCTGAGCTCCAGACTTGGATTTCCCTCTTCCATCTCACTTGGATACCGATGAACATCTCAAACTTAATATGAAGGGGTCTTCCAAACATTCATGGAAGATAAGTGCTATGACAAAAACTACACAGCTTTTGGGACCAGCAAGTGGCATGGTTGTTGGGGGCGCTGGACTCCCATGTGGTTGACTATGGTTTGAGTCCTGGACCTAGTGGCTTGCTTTCTCACTTTCCCTCTCTCTCTCTCTCTGGTCAAATTAAAAAATAATAATAATAAATAAGGTAAATTAAATAATTCTTAAACAAAACCAAACACGGCTTTCAATTTTTCTTTGTACCAATTCATGACTTGTACTTTTATCTCATTTTTCCATGAATGTTTTGAAGTCCCCGCATATGTCCTCCACTCTCCTCCTGATGTTGCCAAATTGTTTTCCACACGCTACCTCTTTGTAAATGGCAGCTCCATTCTTTAAGTTATTCAGGTCAAAAACTTCAAAACCATTCATGACTCTTCTCTTTCTTTATGGATCTCAGGTAGATCTCAAGAAAGCCAACAGAAGCTCTTGGAAAGACTGCCTGGCCCCATAAACAGTTGTGCCTGGCAGAGCCATAACCAGAGGATTACCTTGAGGATGACTTTGAAGGAAAAAAAAGAGACTGATCTTTGCTAAGACATAGTAAACCACAGAATACTTGGTAGGCAGGGCTGAGTTGGGAAGGTTCATGTGTGAATTGTGTGCTGGGTGTTTGCTTTTCAACAGTTTGGGTACTCGACATGTAAATATTTTCTCAAAAATATTTTAAACCAAACTGTCTCTGTTGTTACAGAGTCACAAACAAAATTATAACAAATATTTTGAAAGGTACCTTTAAAATTCAGTTTTTTGAAATTTTCAAAGTTGTTTATTAATTGTCAAGAAGTATGGAGTATGAGCAAACTTTTTTTGGTATGTTAAGTAAATGCGGGAAAATGTAAAAATAAGTAAATAAATAATAATTTTAAAAAATCCATTAACAAACTCTATTGATTCTACTGATTACATCTAGAATCTGGTCAGTGTACACCACCTCTGTGTTACCAACCTTTTAAAAATATTTTTTTTTAATTTTAGAGAGATTTTTGATATAGAGCATATGTGATTACAGAAGACAAGAGAGATAGAAAGTGAGAAATCACCCCCTGGGTGGATGGCCACACTGCAGTCCCTTCTCTTCCATTCTCCTCTCAGGATTTTGGGCACGCACATACATGCACCTGGCATGAGTTTCAAGTTACCAACTCTGGGACTCAAACCATGGTTAGCCATGTGGGAGTCCAGTGCCTCGACTACTATGCCACCTGCTGGCTCCTGTTACCATCCGTTTGAAGCCACCATCCCCACTTAGAGTTTTAGAATGGCCTCCTTACTGCTTTTTCTGCACCTGCCTCATTCTCCCCTCTTCATAGTCTGTTTAAAACACTATGGAGAGAGTAATCCTTGTAAAATGTAAATCAAATTATGTCACATTTCTGCTCAAAACCTAATGGCTCCTCAGAGTGAAAATCGGCATCCTTACAACAGCCAACAAGGCTTTACTTGGCTGTGCAGTTCTCCTACTTCTCCCACTTTCTCTTCTCTCCTCTTCCTGCCCTGGTCCCTTTGGACTCTAGCCACACTGGCCTCTTTGTTGTTCTTTGAAGGCCAAGTGTGTGACCCTTCAGGGAATACCGTCATGGCTTTCTCTGTCACCACTTTTGGGATTTTGTGCAAATGACACCTTTTCGGTGAGGCCTTTTTTGACCATCCTATTTATAACTTGAATACTTTCTCACCTACTTCCCTTTTTTAAAAATTATTATTTATTTTATTGTTTTATTTATTGTTATCGTTGTTTTTTCACATGCATTCACCAGAGAGACAGAGACAGAGAGAGAGGGACAGGGAAAGCGTGAAAGCAAGGTGCCAGGTCTGGGACTCGAATTTTGGTCAGCCATGTGTGAAGTCTAGTGTCTCAACCACCATGCTACCCACTGGCCCCCCTACTTTCTGTCTTTATTAAATTAATTAATTAATTAATTAGTTTGTTTATTTTTGGAGAGGTTTTTGCTATAGCGTACGTGTGCTTGCCGGACAGGCAGAGAGCGAGAAATCACCCCCTGGGGGGATGGCCACGCCACAATCCCTTCTCCTCCATTCTCCTCTTGGGATCTTGGGCACACATGCACATGCACCTGGCGTGAGTTTAAGCCACTGGGTCCAGGACTTGAACCGTGGTTAACTACATGGGAGTCCAGTGACATAGCCATTATGCTAACCGCTGGTCCCTGTCTTTATTTTTTTATCTAACTTATTACCAGCTAACATTTTTGTTATTTTGTTACTTATTTTATATTTATTTCCCACTAGCCTGCAAGTTCCAGAAGGACAGGAAGATTGTTTTCAGATCAGTGCCTAGTGTGTAACAAGTGCTCAATGAATGTTTTTGAATGAATTAATGTCCTTAAATACTGAGACTGAGATTTCTAAAGCTTCTACAATGATTTACAATGAGTTTGTTTTAAAGAGATTGATCTTCCTTATTGTATTTATTACTTTGTATTTATTACTTTGATCATTGTATTTATTACTTTGATCATTTTTTCATTGTATTTATTACTTTGATCATTTTTTCTTTTGTCAGAGAACACATGTGTGATAGAAAGAGAGAGATAAAGGGAGGGGGAGAGAAAGAGAGATCCTTAATAGGGCCAGGTCATACCACAATCCTTTTCCCTCTGATTCTCCATCCTGTCAGGATCTTTGGCCTGTGTGCATTCTCAGCATGTTTTTCGCACCCACAGGGCAGGATTTGAACCCTGACCAGCCATATGGTATCTGGCTTCCTCTATGCAGTGTTTAATAGCTGTTCTATAGGGCCAGTCCTCTAACAATTTTTTGTTTCATCTTTATAGAGGGAGTTATATTTAACTAATAAATAATAATATTGATTAGTTATTACATGTTTGAAATATTTCAGGTCCGGCACAGTTGGTAGCATACCTAACTGTGGAGCTGGAAGCCACATGTGGACTGTGGTTTGAGTTCCTGGTCTGGTTGGCCTGAAAACACACTGGGTGCGTATGTGCATACCTGGGATCTTGGTGGGACTGGAGGAAGGGCTGGATCCCAACGTGACTGAAACCCATGGAGGGTACTTCTCTTGCTCGGTCTCATGTGTGTACATGGTCCATCATGAATTCAAAGCAAAAATAAGGTCAAGGTGAGAGGAAAAGAATAGTTTAGGTTCGTTAGGAGTTAATTTTTCTAGACATCAAGTTTTATAATTGCCCTTGTCAAGTAGAGAGAGAGCTCACCTGGAAGCAGCCAAGGGCAGGGAACTTCCCTGGGGTGGTAAGCATGGTTTTTTCCCTTTCATTATTGTCATATGAAAGTAGCAGCAGTAAAAACAGCAAGGAGGTGGATGTCAGTTGTTAGCATTTAATGGATGCTTCTCTGAGTGCCAGGCACAGTGATAGGGCTTTACAGGCACCCCTCCCCCCACTTAAACCTTATAAGCCAGGTGTTATTATTATTCCAACTTTATAGATGATAGACCTGAAACTTGGGCAGATTAGGAAATACATAGCCAACCTCCAGGATGGTCCCAGTGACCCCTACCTCCTGGGTTTTGCCGATGTGTGTAGTCCTCTTCCAAGTTGATTGGTTGTGGGACCAATAACACAGCCGAAGTGAGCTGCTTCTGAAATTAGGTTATAAAAGACTGTGGCTTCCTTCTGGGTGCTGGCTTGTTCTCTGTTTCTCTCTCTCAGATCACTTGTTCTGTGGAAAGTCAGCTGCCATGTTTGAGGATGCTTAGAGCCCATGGAGAGGCTCATGGGAGTAAGGAACAGGCACCTCTGCCTGACAGCCAGGGCGGAACTCAGGGAGCCAGCATCCCATCAATGGGCCTGGAAGTGGATTCTCCAGCCCACTTGAGTCTTTAGATGACTATAGCCGTGGGTGGCAGCTTGACTGCAACCTGAGAGAGGCCCCGAGCCCAAACCACCTAGCTAAGCCGCTCCTGGATTCCCAGTTCTTAGAGACTGTGCGTTAATAGGTGATAATTGCTTTAAGCTGCTAAGTTCTGCCATAGTATGTTATTGCAGCAGCAGGCAACCAGTACAGGTAATGTGCCCAGGATCCACCGTTGATAAGTGGTAAAGTTATCATTTGAACTTGGGCTTGTCAGACTTCAGAACCTGAGCTCATGACCACTGGGCTCCATTGCTGTGGTGAGAATCACAGTATCTTCTCCACTCACCCTGGGCCTGTTGTGAACTGCAGCCAAATCTGTGAGTTTGCTTCGGCCTGCAGGAAGACAGAGGGACTGAGAGTTGACCCCATGCAATTTTTTTAAAAGTTTATTTATTTCTTCCATGAGAGAGAAGGAAAGAGAAGATCCCCGACAGTCTTTTTAAATGTAATTGAATTTTTTTCAGGTTTTTGCCATAGGGTGCATGTGCTTGCTAGAGACATACAGAGAGACAGTGAGAGGGAAAATGAGAAATCACTCCTTCCCCCGACCCCCAAGGGGATGACCATGCCAAAATCTCTATTTCTCCATTCTGCTCCTGGGATTTTGGGCACGCACGCGCATGTGCACATACACACGTGTCTGGGTGCCTGGCATGATTTTCAAACTGTCAGGTCCAGGACTTGAACCATGGTTGGCCATATAGGAGTCCAGTGCCTTAACCACCATGCCACCTACTGGGTCTTCATGCTGCAGTCCACCCCCAGCCTCAGTCAGCCTGGATCATGGGCACACGGTCAGGTCCAGTATGCACAGGGAGACCTTGGGATGCAAACCACAGGGAAGGACCTTCCCACGTGGTCTCAGCATTGCAGTGCTGGGTTACCATTGTGCCACTGCACCTGGCTCCTGACCCCAGGACTTCACTCATCCCCAGTACAGGAACATTTTACTTATTTAAAATTCCTGGAATTGTTTCTACAAGCACTTGGAGAGAACACACGTAAGGTTTGGGTGTGACTTCCAATCTCTGATGTCCTTTTTAGCCCAGGAAGGGGCCAGCAAAACTTTTCATCCAAAAGGTCAGATAGTAAATATTTTAGGTTTTATAGGTATAATTTTTAAAAAGTTTATTTACTGAGAGATACAGGCAGAGAGCAAAATAGGTACCCTGCCCCAAAAGAGTTCTCACACTGACCTAGTCTCAGTCAGCCAGGATCACAGACGTGCTCAGGGAGGTCCCGGCACATGGACCTGGGATTTACCCGACGTGTGTCCAGTGCCACCGCCTGATCCCCATAATATGTCTCTCTCTCTCTCTCTCTCTTTTTTTTTTTTTTTTGGAGAGATTTTTGCTATAGGGTGCGTGCGCTTGCCAGAAACATAGAGAAAGACAGAAAGCAAGAAATCACCCCCCAGGGAGGATGGCCACACCGCAGTCCCCTCTCCTCCATTCTCCTGTCGGGATCTTGGGCATGCACACACATGTGTCCGGCATGAGTTTAAGCCACCGGGTCTGGGACTCAAACCATGGTGGACTACATGGGAGTCCATGACATAGCCATTACACCAACTGCCGGTCCCATAATATGTCTTCTATAAATATTATCTTGACCTAGATTTGAAGCCCTTATTAGAGGCCGATGGTTACTTCCTCTTTTTAAGCAGGGGGTTAAATCTGCACTCCAGACCACCTTGCCTCTCTCCCTGTGGGTCACTTACACCTGCCCTAACTGCCCCAGGGCCAGATATGATCTATGCCGATCAGGGACAGCCCCTAAGCCCCAGAGTCTGCTGCAATGAGTCAGCTTGGCCAATCCTAAACCCATTTGCCTTGCCTATCCTTTCCTTCCTGCAGAAACCACAGTAAAGATTCTGGCTCTCCGTTCACCCTTCCTTCTGCCCCCTGACTCTGCTGCTTTACTGAGTGGTTCATGGCTTTGCTGTGTTTCCCCCTAGACCTGGGAGTAACAAAATTGTAAAACTCTTTCTAGCTTTTCTCTTCTGATCGGCACGTAGCCTCACCATATCTCATCTAAGCAATCTGGTTGAATCTGTGGGCCATATGATTTCGGTCACATCTGCTTAACTGTCATGACATGCTAGGACAGCCAAAAACAATTCGAGGGACTTCAAAAGTTCGTGGAAAATTTGAATTAAAGTATACAAGTTTATTTTGGTGCTCCCCTCCCCTCCCCCCAAATTGAAATCCATGAAAAAAAAAATTTTTTTTTTTAGAGATTTTTGCCTTAGGGTGCGTGTGCTTGGTGGGAGGGGTGGAGGAGAGAGAGACAGAGACAGTGAGAGGGAAAGTGAAAAATCACCCTCTGGGAGGATGGCCATGCCACAATCCCTTGTCCTGTATTCCTCTCTCTGGCTCTTGGCCATGCATATACTCATGCTTGGCGGTCGTTTCAAGCCACCAGGCTGGGACTCAAACCTCTGTCGGCCATGTGGGAGTCTAGCTTTGTAACCGCTATGCCATTTGCTAGCCCTCATGCATATTTTTTTCATAATATATATTTTTCTTGGACTTTTTGAAGCTGCTATGTATATGATGACTGTGTCCAAATAAATTTTTTTGGGGGGGGGAAAGTGGGAAAATAACTTTATTTAATTGGGGAGTGGGCAGGCATCCAGGCTCAGAACTTTTGGAACTACTTCTTGGTGCCAGTGGCCTTGGTGACCTTGAGTATGTTGAATCACACAGTCTTTTTGTTTGTTTGCTTGTTTGTTTGTTTGCTATAGGGTGTGTGCACTCACCAGAAAGACAGAGAGAGACAGAGAGACAAAAGCGAGAAATCACTTCCTGGGGAGATGGCCACACTGCAATCCCTTCTCCTCTAGGGATCTTGGGCATGCACGCAGACACACCCAGCATGAGTTCAAGCCACCAGGTCTGGGACTCAGAATGTGGTCGACTCCATGGGAGTGCAGCGATGTAGCCACTACACCACCTGCTGATCCTGAAGTACACAGTCTTGCTCAGGGGCTGGCACTCGTCCACCATGATGATGTTGCCAATCTGGATGTCCCTGAAGCAGGTGGACAGGTGCACAGATATATTCTTATGGCGCTTCTAGAACGTGATCTGTACTTGGGTATGTAGTGGAGATGGTCCCCGCAGATGCGTCTCCGCGTTTTCATCTTGGACACCACACCAGACAGGATCCGTCCTGACTGGAGATGTTACCAGTAAAGGGGCATTTCTTGTCAATTTAGGTGCCCTCAGTGACCTCTCTGGGAATCTTGAAGCCCAGACCAATGTTCTTGTAGTATCTTGGGAGCTTCTCCTTGCCAGTTTCTCTCAGGAGGACTCTTCTTGTTTTGGAAGAAGGTCGTCTGCTTTTGGTAAGCACGTTTGGTCTGAATATACGCCCTCTTCCCAGCTGCCTGGAAAAAAAAAAAAAGAAGCCAGATAAAATTTTATTTATTTATAACACTAAGTGGTGGGTCTGATTTCGTCCAAGGGCTATGGTTTACTCACTCTAGCTTTAGAATAACCTCAGAAATTTAGACTTTTCTGATCAATGGGTAACATGAAGGAAAGTTTAGCATACATTAGTTAATGAGTATATCTTTTGATGCTGTCACTTAGTTGACATTGAAAGACTCTTGCAAATGCTTTAAAAATTCTTTGTCATGTTCTGTGAACTGATTTGGTGCTGGGGCTTGTCTGTGTTGCAGTTCATATCTCAGGATTTAACTTGAATATGATTTTAGAAAGTCCGTAATAAAAATGGAGCCAGCATACAGAAGGCCCATTATGCAGCTACTATGCCGACAGCATTGTATTCATTATCACTGTTCATTTTTCTGTGAACAACCGTATCTCCCTATTTTGCAGATGGTGTAACTAAGGTTCAGAGAAGCTCACAGTAACGCATCTAGTAAGTGGTAGGGGGCGCAGTAATTCTGAGCACATGACTTAGAAGGTCATGTGCTGGGGCCAGTGGTGGGACAGTGGTAGCACAACTGCTCTCATATGGAAAAGTCCTGGGTTTACATCCCAGAGCCTTCCTGTACATGCAAGGTACACGTGTTTGTGCCCATGTAGAAGAAATAAACTTAAAAACTTAAAAAAAAGATCATACTCCTAATCCAGTTTCACAATGATATTTCTGTCATGCCTGTTATCTCCTTTAAAAATTGTTCAAAGCCATCCTTTAAAAATGTTTGTTGTTAGGGCCAGCGGGTGGCGTGGTGGTTTAGGTGCTGGATTCCCACATAGCTGACTGTAGTTCTAGTCCTGGACCCAGCAGCTTGAAAATCACTCTGGGTGCATGTGCACACGTGCCCAAAATCCCAGGAAAAGAATGAAGGAGAAGAGATTGCAGCATGGCCATCCCCTCGGGGGGTGATTTCTCACTTTCTCTCTCTCCCTCTCTCTCTGTTTTTCTCTAGTGAGTGCACACACCCTATGGCAAAAAAACTTAAACCAAAAAAATGTCTGTTGGCTTTGGTTACACTTATTTAATACAGTATTCCGTTAAATAACTTTTAATTTTAGGTTCCCAAAAGGATAGACATACTTTTTTTTTTCCTCATTGGATGTTGTACATAGTGACAGGATTGATTCTTGCATTCATTTTAGTTCATAATAGAATATATTAGTTTAGTTAGAATTGTTCATTTTCCCTTGGGGAGAATTGAGTGCCCAAGGCACTGATTGATAAATCAATAAATCTTTAGCAAGTCTGGTAACTCAACTGTCACCCATATGTCAACCTTTTCTCTAGCGTATAGATTTCACTCAGGACAAGTGTGTTCGTTCTTTTCTGTCATGTTCTTCCTCAAAATTGTAACATTCTAAGGTATTTCAACAAATCCCTAAGATTGCATGCTCTTTTTCTTTTTCCTTTTTCCTTTTTTTTTTTTTTTTAAATAGCAATAGGGATCATGCTTTTTCCCGCTATCT
>NW_006205257.1:541420-552568 GCF_000334495.1 Tupaia belangeri chinensis
AACTCAGTTGTTTGCATATTTGCATTTCAACCCCTAACCTCTCCCGAGGACAAATAGCTGTCTGACTATTAAGCCCACAGGCGCAGCACTGGGAGTGTGGATTAAGCCTCTGAATGCTGACTAGTTTTCCGCAGCATTCCCAGCGTGTGTGAAGAATGTGTTTGTAGCTGGGAGGCAAACAGAACATCCAAAGCCGAGCAAGAATTTTTGAAAAATAGTTGTCTTATGTATAAATTTATTTTGCTCTTAGTGTTTTATTCTTGCCGGTTTCATTCTTCCTGATTTCTATTTTCTTTTACAATAGCTTAGTTTTGTTTGATATTCTCAGGACCCAAGTTTTGGTCAGTTTTTGTTGAATGCCACAATCTCGATTTTTAACTGTTCTTTGTTTCTTTATCGTTGACATTCCAACTCACCGATGGGTGGCTCAGATATGTCCCCTTTGGTAGGGAAGGCCAGGTGATTTCCACACGAGGCTGTCAGCGTGGCCTTCCCACTTTGCAAATCAGGGCCTGGTGGGAAAGCGTTGATGGGTACCAAGAGGTGACAGCTTTGGTTTGTAGCATTTATTATAACAGCAAGGCTTTGGGCTGTGGATTTATTTCTCTGAACAGTTTAAGTTACTATTGTGCTTACTTTTAGGGTAAAACAAATGTGTTCTTTTAACTGGCTCTTTATTACTTTAGCAAAGAAACATACGCTGTAGAAATGTGAATTCTATCTGAGTAGAAAAACCAAACTAATTGGACGAATTGGCGTATTGGCCTAAAGGGTTGCCAGTAGTAACTTGTTGGAAATCTCCTTTTTAAAGGCACCATCAGTGAGGAAGGTAAGACATGACCTGGTGGTAGGTCAAATCCAGTTCTTGGGGACCAGCAGTTAACGTAATGGCTATGTTGCTGAACTCCCATGTACCCGACCACGGTTCAAGTCCCAGGCCTGTGGTTTAAACTCACACTGGGCACATGTGCGTGCATGCCCAAGATCCCGAGAGGAGAAAGGAGGAGAAGGGATTGCGGCGTGGCCATCCCCCCTGGGGGGGTAATTTCTTGCTTTCTGTCTCTCTGTGTCTCTCTGTCTTTCTTGGGAGTGCTCACGCCCTATAGCAAAAAACCTCTCAAAAACAACAACAACAAATCCAGTTCCTGTTTGCAGGAGCTCAGGATAGAAGATCGAATAGAGTGTGCCAGAGAATTTCCCCATCCATGTAAGAATCCAGTTTGAGATTGTGGGCAAGGTAGCATTAATGATGAACCTTGAAGGGCTGATGGCATTTCAGCAATGTCCCTACATTTGTCACAGCGGTAAAAACATGGGGGGTGGGGTGGGAGTAGGACTCTGTGTGTGTGTGTGTGTGTGTGTGTGTGTGTGTGTGTGTGTGTGTGCATGCACTCATGTCTGTCTCTCATAGGGGAATAATTAGCTATTCACTTTAGCTGGCACATTGTAGGGGACCAACAAGAAATGATTTTCTAAAAATAATTCAGATTTAAGACTCAGAACTCATTAGGTCTTTAGGAGAGTAGCAATGAGTATTTTCTTTCACGTGCAGTAAAATTAGATCCTTGTCTGTAGGAATGATGATTAAGTTTCTTATAAAGTGAATGTCAAATCCATTGTTAGCTATTTGGTAAATTGAAATGTGACTGGCACCTAAGGAGCTCTATGTTGTAATTCTTAAAAATAGTCCCAGTAATGCTGCCCTCTAGGTCAATGTCAAGGTGTAGTTAAATTCCATTCCACAGCCTGTGCTTTCTAAATTTCTTTATTAATTATTTGCCTGTGCTTTTAAACTGGGGATTGGTCACCTGGGTTAGGTCAGACATTAGGATTAGCAGCAAGTCATTTTAACTGTATTGTGGTTTTTCTAGGAGAAACTTTGATCTACTGTTTGAATAGCTAAAATATTTAAGTTATAGTGTAAGAATAGATAAAGTAAATTACCTTTTTATTAAAAATTCTGCTAGGAGCAGCAGGTGGATGGTAGTTAAGGCATTGATTCCCACATGGCTGACCATGGTTTGAGTCCCTGACTTTGCAGCTTGAAAATCACACCAAGTACTTGTGTATGCATGCCCAAAATCCCAGGAGGAGACTGGAGGAGAAGGGATTGTGTTCTGGCCATCCTTGGGGGTGGAAGCGTTGATTTCTCACTTTTCCTCTTTCTGTCTCTGGCAAGCACACATGCTCTATGACAAAAATCTAAAAAAAAAAAAGTCTGCTAACTAGGATTTTTTTGTTATGTTATATTATTAGAAGATACAATAAATCAGGACCAGCAGTTGGCATAATGGCTATGTTGCTGGACTCCCATGTAGTCAACTACGGTTTAAGTCCTGGATCCAGTGACTTAAACTCACACTGGGCGCGTGTGCGTGCGTGCCCAAGATCCCAAGAGGAGAATGGAGGAGAAGGGATTGCGGCATGGCCATCCCCCACCCGGGGTGTGATTTCTCTCTTTCTGTCTCTCTGTGTCTTTCTGGTGAGCGCACGTGCCCTATAGCAAAAACCTCTAAAAAAAAAAAAAAAAAAGATACAATAAATTACACTGCATGCCACTTTTTAAATACATTTTTGGTTGAGAAACCAGTATTATTTGAATATACATTTTGTGGACTTTCTGCTGTGTTTATATCAGAGGGGCCAGGGAAATTGGTAGAGTAAGAGAGATCTTTCAAAAACAGATTAAAATATGCTATTTGTAAATCAGATAGATTAGGACTTGAAGGGAGGACTCTTTTTTCTGTTGCTTTGAAATGAACTGATATTATTTAGCAACATTTCTGAGAAATTATAAGTAGTGCTAGAATTGGAGCATAGCTCTTGAATTCATTGATTTAGTGTACCACTGCGTCACCTGGAAAATTGTAAAGAGTGAAGATTCCTAGGTCTTTCTTTCCTCTTCTCTTGGTTTCTTTTCTTCTTCTCTTGACTATTTTTGAGTTGATGTTTTAGAAAGTTTTTGTTGGGGTTGGCAGGTGGCATGGTGGTTAAGGGCACTGAACTCCCACATGGTCTACTGTGGTTCGGGTCCTGGACCTGGTAGCTTTGCTTTCTCACTCTTTCTCACTGTCCCTCTCTGCTCAAATTAAAATAAATAAATAAAGTTAAATAAAATAATTCTTAAAGTTTTTATTAATTTATTCCTTCTATGAGAAAGAGAAAGTGAAGGAAAGAGAAAGCAACCCCGAAAGGGTTCAGCCTCAGTCAGCCAAGATTATGGGGATGCACACGTTCACATTCTTAATGTATAGGGAGCCCTTGGGATGTGAACTCAGGACATTCCCATGTGAGCTTAGCATTGTAGAGTGCTGCATTAGTACTGTGCCATTGTATCTGGACTGGGAGTGATTTTGTTTTTTAACTTTTTTTTTTTTGCCATAGGGCAGGTGAGTGTGTCAGAGAGAGACAGAGAAAGTGAGAACTACTCTCTACTTTCACCTTTCTTCTTCTTCTTTTCTTTAATTTATGATAGAACACATGGCTAGAGTGAGATGAACACCACCCACAGTGTCCAGTCATGCAGTGATCCCTTCTCCTCTTGTCCTCTATCCTATTAGATCTTGGTGAGAACCTCCACCCCTCTCCAGTTAGCCAGGATCATGGGCATGCATACCTGGTATTTACAAGTTGACTTGGGAACTGAACGTACAGATATTTCATATGGTCCAGCATTGCTTTAGTGGCATGTTAACACTGAACACCAAGCTGCTCTGTTCCCTGAGTGTTTTAAATCATAGATTTCTGCATCATTTTAAATAAAATGCTTTTCTGTATCAACTAAGATGATAACGTGGGTTAGTAATTTCATTTATTTATGTGATATATTACATTGATTGATTTTTATATGTTGATCCATCCTTGCATTATAGGAATAAATCCCACTTGGTTATGATATACAGTCCTTTTAATAATCTGCTGAATTCAGGTTATTGGTATTTTGTTGACTTTTTTTTTTTTTGAGAGGTTTTTACTATAGGGCATGTGCGCTCACCAGAAAGACAGAGAGAGACGGAGAGACAGAAAGCGAGAAATCACTCCCCTGGGGGATGGCCATACCACAATCCCTTCTCCTCCATTCTCCTCTCAGGATCTTGGGCACACACGCACCCACCGGATCTGGGACTCAAACTGCGGTCGACTCCATGGGAGTCCAGTGATGTAGCCATTACACCATCCGCTGGTCTCTTGATGAGTTTTACATCAATATTTATAAAGGGATATTGGTCTGTAGTTTGATTTTTTTTTTCTGTCTTTGTCTGGCTTTATATCAAGCTAATGCTAGCATCATAGAACGAGTTCGAAAGTATTTCCCCCTCTTCAATATTTTAGGAGAGTTTCACAATTAATGTTATTCCCCTCAACTTTTAAGAGTTATTAATATATTAAGAGTAGTGTCCTGGGGCCAGCAGGTGGTGTGGAGGTAGGGAGGCTGATCCCACATGGCTGACTTCATGACTTGAGTCCCAGACCCAGTAGCTTGAAAACAACACCAGGCACATGTGCTTGTATGTCCATTCCCACGAAGAGTATGAAGAATTAGGGCATGTGCGCTCACCAGAAAGACAGAGAGAGACGGAGAGACAGAAAGCGAGAAATCACTCCCCTGGGGGATGGCCATACCACAATCCCTTCTCCTCCATTCTCCTCTCAGGATCTTGGGCACACACGCACCCACCGGATCTGGGACTCAAACTGCGGTCGACTCCATGGGAGTCCAGTGATGTAGCCATTACACCATCCGCTGGTCTCTTGATGAGTTTTACATCAATATTTATAAAGGGATATTGGTCTGTAGTTTGATTTTTTTTTTCTGTCTTTGTCTGGCTTTATATCAAGCTAATGCTAGCATCATAGAACGAGTTCGAAAGTATTTCCCCCTCTTCAATATTTTAGGAGAGTTTCACAATTAATGTTATTCCCCTCAACTTTTAAGAGTTATTAATATATTAAGAGTAGTGTCCTGGGGCCAGCAGGTGGTGTGGAGGTAGGGAGGCTGATCCCACATGGCTGACTTCATGACTTGAGTCCCAGACCCAGTAGCTTGAAAACAACACCAGGCACATGTGCTTGTATGTCCATTCCCACGAAGAGTATGAAGAATGGATTGTGGTGTGGCCTCCGTCTCCTGGGGGAGGAGGGTGATTTCTACTCTTTCTCTCTTTCATTCTTTGTTTCTCTCTGGCAAGCGCACATACCCTATAACAAAGTTAAAAAAAAAAAAAAGGAATAATGTCCTTTTAATCTATGATATACTGCAATTATTTCCCCCAGTTTGTTCAGTTGTCTTTGTGTATTGAGAAACCACACGGAAGTATTTGTATTTTTATATAGTCAAATTATCAGTTTTTTCGTTTATAGAATATGATTTTTTAAAGAATTATTTAGGGACCAGCAGTTGGCATAATGGCTATGTTGCTGGACTCCCATGTAGTCAACCATGGTTCGAGTCCTGGATCCAGTGGCTCAAACTCAGGCTGGGCGTGTGTGCGTGTGTGCCCAAGATCCCAAGAGGAGAATGGAGGAGAAGGAATTGCAGCATGACCAGCCCCCCGGGGGATGATTTCTCGCTTTCTGTCTCTCTTTCTCTCTGTGTCTTTCTGGCAAGCACACAAGCCAAAACAAGCCCAATAACAAAATCCCCCCCCAAAAAAAAAAAAAAAAAAAAAAAAAGAATTATTTTATTTAACTTTATTTATTCATTTTATTTTTTATTTGAATTTGACCAGAGAGGGACAGAGTGAGAGAGAGAGGGAAAAAGAGAAAACGAGCCACCAGATCCGGCACATGAACTGTGGTTGGCCATGTGGGAGTCCAGCGCCCTTAACCACCATGCCACCTGCTGACCCTTAGAATAGGAATTTTGAGCCATTGTTAGAAAGCCTTTTCTTGCATTAACCTTAAAGAGAAATTTACCCATGTTTTCTTTTAGTACTTGTATGGCTTTACTTTTATATTTAGATCCCTGATTATTTTAGAGTTTATTCTTGTATGTCAAGGGGGGATGGATTTAATTTATCTTTTTCTAAATGGCTAACCAGTTGTCCTAATACCATTCCATGAAAATCTTGTTCATTTTATTTTATGTTTTTACTGGGACTCCATTAAATTTGTAAATTAATTTAGGGAGAATTTATACCTTTACTATGTTTAGTCATCATTTCCAAGAAAAATTGTGTCTTCCCATTTGTTCGAGTTTACTTTCATATCTTTCAGGCATGTTTTATACATTTTCTTATATAGTGTTCACATATTTCTTTCTTTCTTTTTTTCTTTCTTTCTTTCTTTCTTTTTTTTTTTTTAAGAGGTTTTTGTCTTAGGATGCATGGGTATGCTGGAGATAAAGGAAGACAGAGACAGTATGAGGGAAAATGAGAAATCAACCCCCCAAGGGGGTATAGCCACACTACAGTCCCGTCTCCATTTTCTTCCCAGGACCTTGGGCACACATGCACATGTCCCTGGTATTATTTTCAAACTACCAGGTCTAGGACTTGAACTACCATCGGCCATGTGGGAGTCCAGTGATGTAGCCACTACACCATCTGCCGGCCCCTTGTATATTTGCTATTAAGTTTATTCCTAAGTGGAGTTGACAAGTGGTGTGGACGTTAAGGATGCTGGATTCCCACATGGCCTACTGTGGTTTAAGTCTTGGACCTGGTGGCAGGGTTTCTCACTTTCTGTCTCTCTCTCTCTCACACTCTGTCCCTCTCTGGTCAAATGAAAGAAAGAAAGAAAGAAAGAAAGAAAGAAAGAAAGAAGGTAAGTTAGAATAAATAAATAAAGTTAAAATAATTCTTTAAAAAATTATTTCTAAGTGTTTTTATCATCTTTGTTGTTACTATACTTGAGATTTTCTCCACTTTCATTCTTTTTTTCCTCCCCTTAATTCATGATAGAACACACGGCCACACAAGGAAGCAGGAGAGCATGACCAGAGCAAGATGAACACCATCCAGGGGTCAGTCATGCAGCAGTCCCCTCTCTTCTTGTCCCCCAACCCATTAGATCTTGGGAACTTGCATGTGTGCCCAGCATGTTTGAGGCTGCCTAAGTTGGAGATTCAAGCTGCGTTTGCCACGCGGATCTATCTTCTCTTGAATTACCACCATGCCATAGAGCCAGCCCACCTGGATTCTTCAAGATTATTTTGTTGTTATTGTTGGATTTGTAGTGGGAGATTTTTTTTTCAAGAATTATTTATTTTTTAACTCCATTTGTTATTAATATCATTTTCCAGTTTGACTAGAGAGAGACAATGTGAGACAGAGAAAGGGAACGTGAGAAAGGAAGCCCCCAGGTCCAGGACTTGAACCGCAGTCGGCTGTATGGGAATCCAGTGCCTCTATCCGCCATGCCACCTGCTGGCCCCTGTAGCAGTAGGTTTCTAATTCTTTTAGCACATTGATGATACCATTTTGCTGTCTCCTGGCATGCATATTTTCTATTGAAATAGCCACAATCAGACTAGCTGTTGCTCCTTTGAAGGTAATGTCTCTCTAGTTCCTTTTTAGATTGTTCTTCTATCTTCAGCTGTCTACAGTTTCTCTATGCTGTGTCTAAATGTGAATTTCTTTCTTTTCTTTCTTTCTTTCTTTCTATTTTTTTTTTTTTTTTTTTTGCTTTAGGGCACATGTGCTTGCCAGAAAGAGACAAGAAAGAGACAGAGAAAGAGAGGGAAAGTGAGAAATTATCCCCGGAGGATGGCCACATTGCAATCCTTTCTCCTCCATTCTCCTCTTGGGGAGCTTGGGCGTATACACACAAGGACTTGGTGTGACTTTTAAACTGCCCAATCTGGGACTTGAACTGCTCAGTTGGCCATGTAGGGTCTAGCACCTTAACCTTCATGCCACCTGCTGACCTTTGAATTTCCTTTTGTTTCTTGTAGAGATTTTTGCCATAAGGCACGTGCTCTCACCAGACAGAGAGAGAGTGAGAGACAGAGAGACAGAAAGCGAGAAATCACCCCCCAGGGGGCATGGCCGTACTGCAATCCCTTCTCCTCCATTCTCCTCTCGGGGTCTTGGGCACGCACCCACACGTGCCTGGTGTGAGTTTCAAGCTACCAGGTCCGGGACTCTTGAACCGCGGTTGACTACATGGGAATTGAGTGACATAGCCATTACGCTAACTGCTGGTCCCTTGGCCTGTGAATTTCTTTTGCAAATTGTGAAAAAACACACATAAAATTTGTTATCTTAACCATTTTTAAAACTGCTCCTTTGGTAGGTACTTATTAAAAAATAAGCTGTCTAAAATGATTTCATCTTTATAGATAGAACAAATGAATTAAAGAATTTAGGCATCTGGCTTATTTCCTTCTGTGGTAAGTTTCTTTTCTGCTGGCTTCTTTTAAGTTGTCAGCTTCTTGATAGCTTTTCTCCAACAAAAGCATCTTCTGCTTCTTTTTTTCTTTAAATAAGGTTTTTGCCAGAGGGTGCACGCATTCACCAGAGAGACAGAGAAAGACAATGAGAAGGAAAGTAAGAAATCACCCCCAAGGAGGATGGCCAGGACTCAGTCTCTTCTCTCCATTTTCCTCCTGGGATTTTGGGCAGACACACACACACACACACACACACACACACCTGGCCTGATTTTCAAGCTGCCAAGTCCAGGATCAGCCATGTGGGAGTCTAGCGACTTAACCACTACACCACCTGCTGGCCTACTTGTCTGTCCTTAGCACTAGTACCCTTTCCCTTCTTCCCTACCATAGTCTCCTCACCTGCAACTCCCTTCTTTTTTTTTCTTTTATTATTACTTTTTTTTTTTTTTTTTGGAGAGGTTTTTGCTATAGGGCGTGTGCACTCTCCAGAAAGACAGAGAGAGACAGAGAGACAGAAAGCGAGAAATCACCCTGCTCCCCAGAGGGGATGGCTATGCCACAGTCCCTTCTCTTCCATTCTCCTCTTGGGATCTTGGGCACGCACGCACATGCGCCTGGCGTGAATTTAAGCCATCAGGTCCAGAACTCGAACCGCCAGTCAACTACCTGGGAGTCCAGTGACACAGCCATTACGCTAACTGCTGGTCCACTGCAACCCCCTTCTCATCCCATTCACCGTCCACTGCTGCTGCAGCCTTATCCACCCAGCATTTGTGATTCCTGACCTGGTGATTGGTGGTGTTTTGGTGCATGGTCTTTGCATGTGGGTTTAGCTTCAACATGATTCTCAGACGAATTAGTGGATTCTTCCTCAGGACTCTGTGATGAATCTTTCTGCATTGTTCTCAGAGCTCTTTGGATCGCTAGACTTTCCAAGATTCTGCTCAGGTCTGTATTCGTCATCTTGTGCATGGGGGTGGATGATGTTACTCTTAAGGATAGCAGCCTTTTGCCAAGTGCCATCCAGTTCATCTAACTTCCAGAGAGCATTTTCAGTCCAAATGCAGAAGATCAAGGTGCAAGTGTCTGATGAGGGCCTTCTGGTTGCATACTCACATCGTGCGAGTGAAAAGGACAAGGAAATTGAAGTTTGTGTCCGCATATGACAGAAGAACAGAACAAAAGAAAGAGAACCTATTCGCACAAGCTCTCCCCGCTTTTTCTAGACAGTGTCGCAATCTTTCTGCCTCAGCCTCTCCAGCAGCAGGGACTACAGATGCTTGTCCAGCTTTTAAGGTGGGCCAGGAATTGAACCCAGGACTCCCATGTGGCCTAAGATTTCTGAGTAACAGCATCAACTAGTGCATGTTACTATAGCTGGGTCCCACACAATACTTTTCTTTTTTTTTTTTTTTTTTTGTAATTGAGATTTATTGGTTGTGTCAAGGATCAGTACAGACATTTCGATTTGTACCCAATTCTTAACATACGTACCAAAAATTTAAAAAGCCAAGTATAGTGATTCTTTTTAAGTTATTCCAGTGACATTCCAACTTCAAATTTGTAGGCAAATTTTCCTTAAGAGGATATCAAGAACCACTGTCTTCAGATGTCGAAAGCTGTTATGTAAGCCCCACCAAATCGCAATTTAGTACATACAGACTACATACTTCAAATTTCCAATCTTTCACAGCACATTAACAGAATTATTAGGAAAACTGGACTACTACAACCAAAGATGTTACACAGTGCACACAATTCTAACAGGGAGAGCAACAATCAAAGAGTGGTTTTCTTTTGGAAACAATACTACTGAAAAACATAATAGGGAACCAGCAGTTAGCGTAATGGCTATGTCACTGGACTCCCATGTAGTCGACCGCGGTTCGCGTCCCGGACCTGGTGACTTAAAACTCATGCCGGGCGCGTGTGTGTGCGTGCCCAAGATCCCGAGAGGAGAATGGAGGAGAAGGGATTGCGGCATGACCATACCCCCGGGGGGTGATTTCTCGCTTTCTGTCTCTATGTCTCTCTCTGTCTGTCTGGCGAGCGCACGCGCCCTATAGCGAAAACCTCTCAAAAACAAAACAAACAAAAAAAATAATAGAAGTCATTTAAAATATTCAAGATTCATTAAATGCATAACTGTGACTCCAAACTACCATTTAGTATGCTTTGTATTTAAGATATAATAACTACCCACCTGCCCCCACCTATGGAATGTAAGCTGACACACAAGAGAGTCAAAGCCTCCTATAAGTCAGTATCCCACTATTTTCTGGTTGTACTGAAAAATAAACAACCAGTAAATGATTTCAGACCTTAAAAGAAAGCATTTACACTTAAAAAATGGGATGAGGTGGGATTCTCTCCTTTTTTTTTTTCTTTTTTTATAGACCACGGATTAGTTTATTTTTAACACCCATCATGCCATGAATTCATAGGGAATAGGTTCCAGTAGCTCAGGCTCCTTTCCATTGGTTCTCACAAAGTGTGCTTCTCTGGGTGGAGCAGGCTGGCGCTTTAGTTGAACCCAGGTACCTTTCTCTTTGGCTTCCTTCTTTTTCTGGTCATTTTCCTTCACATGTTTTAGGAAGCTCTCTCTGCTCTTAGAATGCTTAATATTCTCAATATGCACATTGATTCTCTTGGCAAGAATCTTGCCCTTAACTTGTTTGTTTACAACAATACCAATAGCATGCTGGGTAACACTGTAGACTCTTCTAGTTTTGCCATGGTAACATTTGTGGGGCATTCCTTTTTGAACAGTACCCATTCCCTTAATGTCTACAATATCACCTTTCTTGTAGATT
>NW_006205257.1:552689-580427 GCF_000334495.1 Tupaia belangeri chinensis
TGGGATTCTCTCCTTCTTAAAAATGTTTCTAGAGCTACTAAAAAACTTGCATTTATAAAATAGTTGATAAAAATACTCCTCTGGATTGTACAAGAAGGGAGACAAGGACCACTGATAAGACCTGGTATATGATATTACTCAGACTTGACTTCTTTCTCGCCTGCTTCATCAGAGGGTGGACTCTCCTCATTTTTAGTTTCTCCATTTTCTGCAGGTAAATCTTCTTTAGTGTCTCGGTTGGCCACTTCAGCCTGTTTCCCCTTTGCTCCCCTTTTCCCTTTTGTTTGCACTCTTTTGTCTGAAGATTTATCCTTCTCTGCCGCCTTTTTTGGCTTCGTCTCCACTTTTGCAGGAGGTTTAGCTGACAACCTTGCCCATCTCCTCTTGGGCTCTTCCTTGGCCACCCCCTCGGCTGAGCTGACCTTCCTCTTGGGCATCTTGGCTGCGGACAGGGTGCGTGCTGGGTGCCTGATGAGGCCGCGATGTGCCTAGAACCTTTGCAGAGTTGAGCGGATAAACCCTACCCCACAATGCTTTTTATAAAGGCAGATGGTGTAATGGTTATGTCACTGATGGACTCCCACATAGTCGACCGCAGTTCAAGTCTCGGGCCCAGTGGCTTAACACTCACACCAGGCACGTGTGTGTACGTACCCAAAATCCCAAGAGGAGAATGGAAAAGAGATTGTGGTGTGGTCATTCCCCCTGAGGGGTGATTTCCCACTTTCTGTCTTTCTGGCAAGTGCATGTACTCTATGACCTATTAATAAATACCTCTTATTAGATTCTAGCACTGTTACATTGGAGATTAAGTTTCTAACATGTGAATTTTGGGACCTTAACAGTCATACAGTTAGAATTACACAATCTGTATCCTTTCAGGATAGTGTCTTTCATCTAGTAATATACATTTAAATCTCCTCTATGTCTGTTCATGGCTCAATAGCTCATTTCTTTTTAGCGATGTTCCAGTTGAATATACATTCACTTACTAAAGAGGCTTGCTTCCAATTTTTGGCAGTTAAGAATAAAATTGCTATACACATTTGTGTGTACTTTTTGTGTGGATCTGTTTTTATTTCATTTGGGTAAATATGAAACAGGAAAGGAGTAGCTGGATTAGATGGTTAAGAATATGGTTAGTTTTGGGGACCAGCAGGTGGCACAATGGTTATGTTGCTAGACTCCCATGTAGTCGGCCATGACTCAAGTTCTGGACCCAGTGGCTTAAAACTCACGCTGGGTGCACGTGCATGTGTGCTCAAATCCCCAGAGGAGAATAAAGGAGAGGGATTGCGGCATGGCCATGCCCCCTCAGGGGTGATTTCTTACTTTCTGTCTCTCTGGTGAGCTCACGCACCCTATGGCAAAAATCCCTTTTTAAAAAAAAATGGTTTGTTTTGTAAGAAATTGCCAAATTGTCTCCAAAGTGGAAGTATCATTTTGCATTCTGACTATCAATGACTGAAAAGTTCCTGTTATTCCACATCCTCCCCAGCATTTGGTGATGGTGGTGTTTTGGATTTTGGCCATTTTAATAGCTGTGTAGTGGAGTCTCACTGCTATTTTATTGGGTCATCAGAGAATTGATGACACATTTTTGTATAGGAAAAAATGTGTCATGACTTTCCAACAACCCAATGATTTGCAATTCCCTTGCAACATATGATTTTAAACTTTTTTATTTATTTTTTTGCTATAGGGCATGTGCACTCACCAGAAAGATAGAGAGACAGAAAGTGAGAAATCACCCCCTGGAGGGGGATGGCCACGCTGCAATCCCTTCTCCTCCATTCTCTTCTCAGGATCTTGGGCATGCATGCACACACACCCGGCATGCATTTAAGCCAGTGGGTCCAGGACTCAAACCGCGGTCGACTACATGGGAGTCAAGTGACATAGCCAACTGCTGGTCCTGACTTTGAACATCTTTTTATACATTAACTTGCCACCTCTATTCCTCCTTTGGTTAGATGGCTATTTAGATGCCTGTGTGTGTGTGTGTTGGGGGGGTTGGAGTGG
The DNA here is from genome assembly GCF_000334495.1 of Tupaia belangeri chinensis. Lineage (NCBI taxonomy): Eukaryota > Metazoa > Chordata > Mammalia > Scandentia > Tupaiidae > Tupaia > Tupaia belangeri. The sequence continues at coordinate 554,712 of NW_006205257.1, forward strand.
GTGGGTGTGTTTAGACAAGGTCTTGCTGTGTCATCATCCTCATGCCGCAGCCTTCTGAGTAGCTTAGACCACAAATGTATGCCACCATGCCCAGCCCTTTCAGACAGGCTCTTGCTATGTTGCCCACCCCGGCTTTGAGCTTGTGATCTTCTTACCTCAGCCTCCTTTGTCTTCCATTCAAATGATAGCAGTTTGGTAGGACTACAGACATGTGCCACTTCACCCAGCTTTTAGAGTGGACCAGGAATTAATTGAACCAGGGCCTCCCATGTGGCTGTGCACTCACCAGAAAGATAGAGAGACAGAAAGTGAGAAATCACCCCCTGGAGGGGGATGGCCACGCTGCAATCCCTTCTCCTCCATTCTCTTCTCAGGATCTTGGGCATGCATGCACACACACCCGGCATGCATTTAAGCCAGTGGGTCCAGGACTCAAACCGCGGTCGACTACATGGGAGTCAAGTGACATAGCCAACTGCTGGTCCTGACTTTGAACATCTTTTTATACATTAACTTGCCACCTCTATTCCTCCTTTGGTTAGATGGCTATTTAGATGCCTGTGTGTGTGTGTGTTGGGGGGGTTGGAGTGGGTGGGTGTGTTTAGACAAGGTCTTGCTGTGTCATCATCCTCATGCCGCAGCCTTCTGAGTAGCTTAGACCACAAATGTATGCCACCATGCCCAGCCCTTTCAGACAGGCTCTTGCTATGTTGCCCACCCCGGCTTTGAGCTTGTGATCTTCTTACCTCAGCCTCCTTTGTCTTCCATTCAAATGATAGCAGTTTGGTAGGACTACAGACATGTGCCACTTCACCCAGCTTTTAGAGTGGACCAGGAATTAATTGAACCAGGGCCTCCCATGTGGCTTCATCCTACCAGGCAGCAGTGTCCGGTGTGCGCTACCGTAGCTGGGCCTTTTGCTCATTTTGAAATTTACTTGTTCAGTTTCTTTCTCCTTTTACCTTTTTTTGTTTTTGAGAGGTTTTTGCTATAGGGCACCAGACAGAGAGAGACAGAGAGACAGAAAGTGAGAAATCACCCCCCAGGGGGGATGGTCACACCGCAATCCCTTCTCCTCCATTCTCCTCTTGGGATCTTGGGCACGCACGCACATGCGCCCGGCGTGAGGTTTAAGCACTAACTGCTGGTCCCACCTTTTTTCTTTTTCTTTTTTTAAGAGATATTTGCTTTAAGGCACATGTTCTCACCAGAGAGACACAGACAGGGAGACAGAAAGCAATAAATCACACCCCAGGGGGAATGGCCATGCCACCATTCCTTCTCCTCCATCATCCGCTTGGGATTTTGGGCATGCACGCACATGCACCTGGCATGAGTTTCAAGCCACTGGGTCTGGGACTCGAACCGCAGTCAACTATGTGGGAGTTCAGCGACGTAACTATTATACCATCTGCTGGTCCCTCTTTATTTTTTTAAAAAAATTGTCAGAGGGTACATGTGCTTGCCAGATAGAATCAGAGAGAGAGAGAAAGAAAGAAGGCATCCCCTGTGGGAAATGGCCATGTTGCAATCCCTTCTTCTCCATTTCTCTCTCTTTTTGGGACTTTGGGCATGCACACACATGTGCCTGGCATGTTTCTCAAGCCATTGGATCTAGCATTTGAAATGCACAGTTGATTGTGTGGGGTCCAGCTGTCTTAACCACTGTGCTGGCCTGGGTTGTTCACTCTCTCATTGTTGAATTTTTTAAAGAGTTTCTTCAGGTCCACTGACTAGCAGTTAGTGTAAGGGCTATGTTGCTGGACTCCCACGTAGCCGACCGCAGTTCGAGTCCCGGACCTGGCGGCTTAAACTCACGCTGGGCGCATGTGCATGTGTGCCCAAGATCCTGAGAGGAGAATGGAGGAGAAGGGATTGCGGTGTGACCATCCCCCCTGGGGGGTGATTTCTCACTTTCTGTCTCTCTCTGTCTTTCTGGTGAGCGCACATGCCCTGTAACAAAAACCTCTCCAAAAAAAAGAGAAAAAAAAATTAAAAAAGGAAAGAAAAGAAAGAGTTCTTCAGGTCCAGCAGCTGCTGTAGCAGTTACATCCCTGGACCCCTACATTTGCTAACCATGGTTTGAGTCCTGGACCTGGTAACTTGAAACTCATGCCAGGCACCTGTGAGTGCATGCCCAAGATCCTAGGAGGAGAATGGAGGAGAAAGGATTGTGGTGTGATCATCCCCCTGGGAGGTGATTTCTCACTTTCCCTCTTACTGTCTCTGTCTCTCTCTCCAATGAGCACACATGACCTAAGGCAAAAACTTCCAAAAAAAAAAAAAAGAGTTCTTTATTTATTTTGGGTAACAGTCCCTTATCAGATGTGTCTTTTGAAAATATATTCTCACAGTCAGTGGCTTGTCTTCTCAATCTTCTGATCATTATATGACTTGACTGAATTATAATTTGGAAGATTTATTTGGGTTTATCTTTCTGATTTATGTTTGTTTCCATGGGATCTTTCTTCCTTGATTTTCCTTTTCTTTTATGGACTGTATTTTGTTTTATGATCATGAATCTTTAGGAACTAACCAGAGTTTTTGAATTTCATTACTTTCCTTGCATTATCTGTTTTTTCAGATCCATTGCTCTGTCACGTTAGCCTTCTCTTTCATTTAGTGGGTCTTCTTGACGTTCCCATGTGTGTTCATGAACACAGGACAGTTAAAGTAGAGATGGAGCCCTTGCAAGGGTTCACTTTTCAGCTGATGGGGCGGTTTAACCAAAGCCTTCTGCCCTGAATGGGGAGTGGTGAAACTGATACAGACTATGGTCCCAGGGTTGGTTTTGCTGACAGCCAGGATCCCTTCAAGGTTTGTATGTGGATGGATGGTGGCCTACTGGGAAGACTCATAGTTCCTTCAGGTCCAGGGACCAGCAGTTAGCGTAATGGCTATGTCACTGAACGCCCACGTAGATGTGGAGAACTCTACTGTGCTGCATTTCTTATTGGGGCAGCCTTGGTTCTCTTTGTCTCTCATGTAAGGGGTAACTGTTTGGTCACCATGAGACCAGATCTGGATAGCCAGCTATGGTTCCTCACACGGAAAATTTTATAATCTTTTAAGAAAATCATGAGCTAGACTCTAGCAAAGGGCTTGTGCTAGAGCCAAAGGCTCTACTTTGGTGGAAGATAGGAATAGGCTAACAGGTTTACCATCATGGTCTGGGCCTCAGCTCATCACACCTGCCATGTATGACCTGGAAACCACACAGAAGTTCCTACACGTGCTACTTCATTCCTCTGCTGCCATGCTGAGCCTGAAACTGTCCTATGCCAGGTTCCTTTATAAAGTAAAAAGTATTCATTTTTACCTATCCACTTTATGTCTTCCAAACATTTTTTTTTGAGATGTTTTTGCTATAGGGCGCATGTGCTCACCAGCCAGACAGAGAGAAACAGAGAGACAGAAAGCGAGCAATCACCCCCCCAGGGGTGATGGCCATGCCGCAATCCCTTCTCCTCCATTCTCCTCTCGGGATCTTGGGCATGCACGCACATGCGCCCGGCGTGAGGTTTAAGCCACCGGGTCCAGGATGCGAACTGTGGTTGACTATATGGGAGTCCAGCGACATAGCCATTATGCTAACTGCTGGTCCCTTCCAAACATTTTTCAAATTTTCAAAACTTTCAAATGGTATCCTTCTGTTATGATGTTGCATCTAATTTATGCTTTTGTGTGCCTTCTGTTATCAATGAGATATTCACTCAAAGTATGTTTTTTAGTATGTTATTATGTTGCTAATATGTAAGACTGGCTGATATATAAAGAATAGAAGTTTGGGGACCAGCAGTTGGCATAATAGCTATGTCATGAGTCCAGGACCGAGTGGGTTAAACTCATGCCGGGCATGTGTGCATGCATACCCAAGATCCTGAGAGAATGGAATGCACGCACATGCGCCCGGCGTGAGGTTTAAGCCACCGGGTCCAGGATGCGAACTGTGGTTGACTATATGGGAGTCCAGCGACATAGCCATTATGCTAACTGCTGGTCCCTTCCAAACATTTTTCAAATTTTCAAAACTTTCAAATGGTATCCTTCTGTTATGATGTTGCATCTAATTTATGCTTTTGTGTGCCTTCTGTTATCAATGAGATATTCACTCAAAGTATGTTTTTTAGTATGTTATTATGTTGCTAATATGTAAGACTGGCTGATATATAAAGAATAGAAGTTTGGGGACCAGCAGTTGGCATAATAGCTATGTCATGAGTCCAGGACCGAGTGGGTTAAACTCATGCCGGGCATGTGTGCATGCATACCCAAGATCCTGAGAGAATGGAGGAGAAGGGATTGTGGCATGGCCATCCCCCCTGGAGGGATGATTTCTCGCTTTCTGTCTCTCTGTTTCTCTCTGTCTGGCTGGTGAGCACATGCGCCCTATAGCAAAAACCTCTCCAAAAAAGGAAAAAAAAAAAAACAAAAACAAAAAAACCGTAGAGGTTGGACCAGCCCTATGATCTAGTTGGTTTAGGCTGCTGGATCCCGCATGGCCAACTGTGGTTCAAATCCTGTCCTTTATGGCTTGAAAAACACATGGGACACAAGTGCACGCATGCGCCAAATGCTAGCAGAATGGAGAAATGGAGGAGTAGCGACCGTGGCATGATCATGGCCCTTTGGTGAGTATTTTCTCCCTCTTTCTTTCTGTCTCTCTGTCTCTTTCTGGTGGTTGTAAGCACCCTGTGGGAATAATAATAATAATAAAGAATAGAGGATTATTTGGCTCATGATTGTGGTGGCTGGAAGGTCCAGAAGTGTGGGGCTAGTATGGGCCAGGCATCTGGTGGCATCTGGTTCCATGTCACAACATGCCATCAGAAACAGTTAGGAAGCATGTGTGTGCAGTGACAGTGACCTGCAGGCAGCCATCTTACTTTGCTAACAACCTGGTCTGTGGGAACTAAACCATACCAAGAGAACTCCTTTCCTCCCATGAGACAGCATTAGTGTTTATGGGAGTGGTTACCACATGAGTCATATACTGCCTGCTGGGGCCTACCTTTCAAAGTCCCACAAACTCGAATATCATTACACTGGGGTCCAAAACTTCCAGTGTGTGAAACTTGGCAGTGCAAACCACATCCGAACCACAGCAGAGTGTAATTCACAATCATGAACCAGAAGTTCTTTTGGGGTATTTATATTACGTTAATTTTTATTAAAAATAGTTTGGATTCGGACATTAATTGCTGTGACTCTGTTTTAAAATATATTTTAAAGTGTACTTGAGTAATATATCCTTGAGTAAGGATGCTCGTTAGTATTGTGGATATCACAAACACTGGTGATAGGAAATAATCAGATTTCTATTCTTTGGAAGTTTTGAGTTACACTACAAATGCTTTTTTATGTGGAACCACAGTCTTATATACTGCACGCTTACGCTTATAACAGTGGCATTCAATTTTTAAATTCAAACCAAAGACAGCGATAGTCTATGTGACAACAGTGGACATACACAACATAAAAACGTAAACGTCTATGTAAAGGAAGCAAAAATAACAATACTATCCTCCTTACTATGTACAGTAAAGTCTGGTATCTTCTGTCTTAATCTGTTCTGTTTTTTCTTTTGTAGAGGTTTTTGCCTTAGAGCACATGCGCTAGCGAGAGAGAGAGAGAGAGAGAGAGAAATAGAGAGAGAGAGACAGACAGCAAGAGGGAAAGTGATAAATCACCTCTCAGGGGAATGGCCACTCCAAAATCCCTTCTCCTTTGTTCTCTTAGGATCTTGGGCACACACGAACATGCACCCAGTGTGAGTTTCAAGTTACTAGGTCCAGGACTCAAATTGCGGTCGACTACCTGGGAGTACAACAACATAGCCATTATGCCAAATGCTTCTCCCTATTTATTTATTTTTAATTTGACCAGAGAGGGACAGAGTAAGAGAAGGAAAGTGAGAAAGGAAGTTGCCAGATCTGAGACTCAACTTTAGTCAGCCACGTGGGAGTCCAACGCCCTTAACTGCCACGCCACCTGTTGGCCCCCACCTACCAGTAGTTTTAACTCAAAAAATTCCTCATATTTTACAGTGTGCCGTTGTGAACTGGCAGAAGCCAACTCTAGCTTACCCATGGGTTAAAAGTTCTGCTGTCATAAATTTTTTTCTGAAAGTTTGAGGAATGTCCACAGGACATGTAACAATATCTGAGTTGATTCAACAGGTCAATATGAATCCCTCAGAATTCAGTGTGTACTTTGTTCATGCTCAGCTGTCTGCAGCTTCCCAAGAGAATTTTTTTTTTTGTTTTATCTTGGAAATTGCTAATTTGTTATCAGTGACAAAGTCATCTTTGAGCACAAATATTTTATAGACACTTTTATTTGAATTAAGTAAAAGTACATCAAGTCAAGTTTTTGTCATGAGATATTTTTGTTTCATTGAAATTAATTTCACCTGATTTAAAACTAACTTGAAGTGTGTATTTTAAGGGCCCACACCTGCCATATTGGGATTTAGCTGTGCATGCCTGATTTAAAAAATCACAATAAATTCAGTGTGGACAATGCAGAAAAAAAAATCAACTTCACCTAGTTCTTTTAACATTTTAAAATATAGTTACTAGAAATTATTTTTTTTTTCTTGAGAGGATTTTGCTGTAGGGCACGCACACTCACCAGAAAGACAGAGAGACAGAAAGCAAGAAATCACCCCCGAGAAGGGATGGCCGTGCCATAATTCCTTCTCCTCCATTCTCCTCTTGGGATCTTGGACATGCACGTACACACGCCCGGTGTGAGTTTAAGCCACCAGGTCCAGGACTCGAACTGTGATCGACTACATGAGAGTCCAGTGACATAGCCATCATGTCCCTACTGGTCCCTGTTACCAGAAAATTTTAAATTACACATGAGCTCACATTGTATTTCTATTCGATAGCACTGGTCTAAGGGATATATTTTAGATAGGTGTAAAGTAATCCCAATTAAAAGTTCAAATTACAAGAAATGAAGAGCAAAGAAAATAATAAATATGTGGGTAAGCCTGGACAAAGATGACTGTATAAGATAATAATGATAATAAAAAAACAAGATAAAATAAAAATAGATGGCACGGAGCATGAAGGGGTCTGTTTAACTGTGTTTCTCTGGTTAAAAAAAAAAAGTAGCCTGTAGTGTCTGAGGTGGTGGTATTAGGGTTAAAGTGATCCAAAGTCCAGTGTTATTCCTGAGGAATAGGTAAAGAAAGAGGGCCAGCCATAGTGGCCCATGGTAACGTAACTCTGCAATGTCAGTTATGTGGGGAGGTCCTGGGTTTGCAACCCGAGGTCTCCCCTGTACATGCCAGGCACATGTGTGTGTGCCCATGATCCTGACTGGTTGAGGCCAGGGGAGGAATTATGAAATGAATACTCTGTTAGGGCTTCTTTCTCTCTCTGTTTCTCTGTCTCATGAAATAAATAAACTTTAAAAAACTATGAGACATGGGGAACCAGCAGTTAGCGTAATGGCTATGTCGCTGGACTCTCATGTAGTCGACCGTGGTTCGCGTCCCGGACCCGGTGGCTTAAAACTCACGCCGGGTGCGTGTGCGTGCGTGCCCAAGATCCCGAGAGGAGAATGGAGGAGAAGGGATTGCGGCGTGACCATCCCCCCTGGGGGGCGATTTCTCGCTTTCTGTCTCTATGTCTCTCTCTATCTGTCTGGTGAGCGCACGCGCCCTATAGCAAAAACCTCTCCAAAAAAAAGGAAAAACTATGAGACATGGATAAATTATGCATGTCAAAATTTCTAGGGTCTCTAAAAGAACGTAGAGAATCTAATTGCCTAATTAGTAGAAGAAAATAATAAAATATTGGGTCATCGGAAAAGCTATGATGCTTTTGTGCATAGAAAAATGGAAAAATATGTCATGACTTTCCTGACGGCCCAATAAGATAGAAGACAGATTCCAAAGAAAGACAAGAAAGGAGAGAAAAAGCATTGACAGGCTGGATTGTGGAAATAAATCTGCTTACAAAATTACAGTAAGTGCAAATAGAATAAATGTTCCAATCAAAGACAAAGCTTATCTGACTGGATTTTAAACATAATTTAGGGGCCAACAGGTGACATCATGGTTAAGGTGGTGGACTCATAACAGCTGACCAAAGATCTGGACCTGGTGGCTTCCTTTGTCATTTTATTTCTCTCTCTATCTCTCTGATAAGCACATGTGCCCTGTAGCAAATTTAAGAAAGAAAGAAATAAAATTAAATAATTTTTAAAAAAAATATAATAATTTTTAAAAATTGGCCATTTATAAGAGGTACAGCCAAAGCCTAAGTATGTATTGGGTTGCTGGAAATGCATCATGACTTTTCTGACCACCCAACAGGAGAGCTGAATATAGAAGGATGGTACATGAAGACTTCAAAAAGTTACTGGAAAAATATAATTTAAAAAATTATTTATTTTATTTATTCATTTATTTGTTTTAATTTGACCAGAGAGAGAGAGAGAGGGAAAGTGAGAAAGCAAGCCACCAGGTCAAGGACTCGAATTCTGGTTGGCCATGTGGGAGTGTCCAGCACCCTAACCACCTGCTGGTTCCCAGAAAAATGTAATTAAAGTATGAGTTTTTTTCCTGTGCCAAATATTCTGAAATTCACACATAGTTTTTTTTTTTTTTAAATAAACATTTTCCATGACTGTTTTGGAGGCCCCTCATAAAAGGCAAATGCCCATGGAACCAGCAGTTAGAGTAATGGCTATGTCTCTGAACTCCCATGTAGTCCACCGTGGTTCGAGTCCTGGACCCGGTGGCTTATACTCACACCAGGCACGTGGGCATGCATGCCTAGGATCCTGAGAGGAGAATGGAGGAGAAGGGATTGCGGTGTGGCCATCCCTCCTGGGGGGGTGATTTCTCGCTTTCTGTCTCTCTGTCTCTCTGGTGAGCACATGCACTCTGTAGCAAAAACCTCTCCAAAAAATTTAAAAAAACAAAAAGGCAAATGTCCAAAGGAAGATTAGTGGTAGACAAGATAAACTTTAAAGTTCCCTCTCTAAATCACTAGTCACAGGAGATAGATTGTTACATAAATGATATTAGACAGTGTCTGTTCTGTATAGGTGTATTTAAAACCACAGGCCAGGATGAGATTACCTAGGTGTATAGAAAGAGACCAGAAGAGGTCTTCAGACTGTGCCTGGAGGAACTCAAACAGTCTCTAAAAAGAAAGAGGATCTAGCAAGGGAAACTGCAAGGTAGAGGCCAGTGAAAACTGAAATATTGGGTTGTTGGAAAAGTCATGATGCATAGAAAAATACGCCATGACTTTTCTCATGACCCAATAAAGCCAGGATAGTATAGTGAGCCGGGAGCTATGAGAAGATAGTATTTAAGAAGGGAAACATTGGGTCCAGTAGGCAATATAATGGTTAGGGTGCTGGACTCCCACATGGCTGATCACAGTTCTCAGCAGCTTGAACTCATGCCGGGCGCATGTGTGTACATGTCCAAAATCCCAGGAGGAGAGTGGAGAAGAAGAGGTTGTGGTGTGACCATCCCCCTTGGGGGGTGATTTCTTACATTCTGTCTTTCTGTCTCTCCAGCAAGCACACACACACCCTATAGCAAAAATCTCTTTAAAAAGAAAAAAAAAAAAAAAAAAGAGGAAGGAACCATTATTCTATCAAATGCAAATAGGTGGAGATAAACTCTGAAAATAGACAAAAATCTAAACACTTGCGTAACTTTTTATGTTGGATATTTCTTATTTTGACACCTTCACTGTAGTCTTTTACATTGTAAATATTTTTTGGGGAAAAGGAATGAAAACCCACCCAGCAATCCCCATCCCATTCTAAGTATAGACCTAGAATGAAAAAGATTGAAGAATTAAAAAGTGCTGGAGGCCTTGTGTCTGTTGGTAGCCATTTAACCTACCCCATAGTGGCATCCTGGTATCGAGCAGCTGTGTATATTTAAAAAAAGCCCATCTGAATGCTCCAGAGGGCTTTTTATATCATGAGTTAGAACTGCCTGGGCGATCTGATTGGCCCATTTCACAAAGAGGGTTCCAATAGGTTTTAAAGCCTTCTGTCTCATTTCTTTGTGCATTTGTTATTAGCTCAATAAATAATAAGTAGAGAAATTACCCAGTCACTAATTTGCTTTTTTATCTAGCACAATTCATGTTTTAATAAATTGCTATTTTTGGATTATTGAACATGTGCTATAAATGCCTATAGTTCAAACATAAAACTATTTTTATTATAGTAGTTGTATCTTTGCCCATACATATGTTCTTCTGCTGTAGTTTTTGTCAGGATGTTTCTTCATCTATTGCTTCTCTTATCCCATTCGTGCAATATCTTCTAGTAAAATGTTTGCTTTCTTCCTGAATGATTACATTTTAAAAATTAATATTTGTTTATTTTTCTCTGATCACAAGAATAATAAATAATGCCCTTTTAAGATTCCTAAACTATCGCTTCTCGGCCTTTTGGCTAAGATCAAGTGAAGATGCCTAAACTTTCTTTTTTCATTCTCTCTCTCCCCCCTTTTTTTTTTTTTTTTTTTTTGAATGATCTTCTCTTTGTTACTGTCATATTTTTGGCCAATGTTACCTTTTAAAATAGCTACCTGTGTTTTCATGAAATATTTAGTTGAGCCATATAAATTGCTGGTATTTTCAAGTATAGAAATGGTGATTTCAAATGATTCAGCCTCCTACTTTTGTTTGCTTTATCTAACACTCATTTAGCCTTTTAATTAAATTTCTGAATTTTAGTTGTCATAGATTAATGTAACAGGAGCTTGGACTATTTGTTGAAACCTGATACTGGTGACCAGTAGATGGTGGAAGAGTTATGTCGCTGGACTCCCATGTAGTTGACTGCGGTTCGAGTCCTTGACCTGGCAATTTAAAACTCATGTTGAGCGCATGTGCGTGTGTGCCCACGATCCCAAGAGGAGAATGGAGGAGAAGGGATTGCAGCATGGCCATCCCCTCTGGGGGAGAGGGGGTGATTTCTCACTTTTTGTCTCTCTGTCTTTCGAGTGAGCGTACATGCCCTATAGCAAAACCCTCCCTCTCTCTAAAAAAAAAAAAAAAAAGAAAGAAACCTGATCCTGTGTGCTTTCTTTTGAAGAATTGCCTTCTTGGCTTTTTCCTTTCACTTTTCAGAATTAAAGGCCAAATATTACACTTTAGCCCTTTTTGTGCTATGTTCAAGAATTGCGGAAAACCCGCATAGAAATGTTAGTGAGGCTCCAGTTTTGGAAAAGAACTGTATTTCGATATGAAGGGTGCGTGTCATCAGCTCATAGCTTCGTGGGTATTCACAGGTTGTTTCCCACTTGACTGAAGCCACTGGCCTGGCTGGCCTTCCCACTTCCTTCTAGTGCACCTTCTCTGCTGTCCAGAAAGATGTCTTGTTTGTTCTGCCCCCTGCTTTCCTTCCCTGTCCCTTCTGTTGGCAAGTTATTTCAGATCCCTCTTCTTCTGTGGATGTGATGATAACAATGGTAATAAAAATCGTTTCCTTGGCTGACCACCATGACCTAATTTTTAGGAGACCTAGATCTCACAAGGCTGACTGTAGTTAGGTTTTTTATTTTATTTATTTATTTATTTTTTAAGAATTCTTTATGGGACCAGCAGTTAGCATAATGGCTATGTCACTGGACTCCCAAGTAGTCGACTGCAGTTCGAGTCCCGGACCCGGCGGCTTAAACTCATGTCAGGCATGTGTGCGTGCATGCCCAAGATCCCAAGAGGAGAATGGAGGAAAAGAGATTGCGGCATGGCCATCCCCCCGGGGGGTGATTTCTCGCTTTCTGTCTCTCTGTCTCTCTCTGTCTGTCTGGCGAGCGCACACGCCCTATAGCAAAAACCTCTCCAAAAAAAGAAAAAAAAGAGACTTCTTTATTTAATTTCTTTATTATTATTATTATTTTTAATTTGCTATAGGGCATGTGCACTCACCAGAGAAGAGAGCGTGCACGCGAGCAAAAGTGAGAAAGTGAGCTGTGAGATCTGGGACTTGGACTGCGGTCAGCAATACGGGAATCCTGCTGGTCCCAGGGCTGACTGTAGTTTGAGTCGTGCCCTGGCCCACTGTGATATGTGCCCCAATCCTGACAGGATGGAGAAGTGGGGAAGGGCTTGTGGTGTGACTCTGCCCCTGAGAGTGCTTCCTCCCTCTCCCCATCCTCTGTCACTGTGTAAGCACACATGCCCTCTGGCAATTAAAAAGAAATAGTGTCAGCTAGGTGGCATTGTGGTTAAGGCAACTGGATCTCACATGGCATCTGTGCAGTTCGAATCTTGGGCCCAATGGCATAAAAACTATGCTGGGCATGTGTGTGTGCACGCTTGAAATCCTGAGAGGAGAGTGGAAGGAGAGAGATTGTGATGTGGTCATCCAGGGTTTTCTCACTTTTTCTCTCCCTCCCATGATTGCATATGCCATATAGCAAAACTAAAAACAAACAAACAAACAACTATATATACATATATGTACATATGTATGTATATTTGTGTTATATATACCTATTTATATATATTTGTTTTTTTAAAGAAGGTTTTGTTTTATGGAGGATTTTGTGCTTTCTACATGAATTTACTAATTTATATTTCCCAATACTCCTACAGTTATCCTAGGTGCCATTATTTCACCCACTTTACAGATGAAGCGGAACTGACTACAACGTTTTTATGGCTTAGTGCAAAGTGTAAATGTGTGGGCTCTTGTTTACGCATTACCAAGATGGCTGACTCGGTAAACCAGGGATACAGGGAGCCAGATCTCACATGACTGATGGTGATTCAAATCTCAGTCCTGTGGCTTAAAAACCTGCATACCCAGGATCCTGACAGGATGAAGAAATGGAGGAAAAAGAGTTTTGACATGACCGGGCCCCATTGGGGGGTTGCTTTCCTCTTTCTCTCTCTTTCTCTGGAAAGCTCCCCTCTCCCTCTCTCTCTGTCTGGTGAGCACATGTGCCCGCTAGCAATTACAAAAATAATGGTAATTTTAAACAGGAGAGTAAGACGAAAATGGTACTAAGATTTGTTTTTTTTTTTTTGAGAGAGAGATTTTTTGCTATAGGGCACGTGCACATGCCAGAGAGACAGAAAGCGAGAGATCACCCTCCCCCTCAGGATTTTGGGCACACATGCACATGTGCCCAGTGTGAGCTTCAAGTCCCTTGGTCCAGGACTTGAACCATGGTCGACCATGTGGGAGTCTAATGCCTTAACCACTATGCCACCTGCTGACTCTTAAATACTAAGAAATTTAAGACAAGGATAGCAGAGCTCTTTTATGCGCTGCAAAGGCCACATCCATGAAGCTGGTCCCTAGGTAAGGGATCTGAGAGGGAGTGAGGCCATTGCAGTTCTCATACTTAGGATATTCAGTCTAGGGCTGCAGACTCCCAAGGCCAACTTGTCTAACTGCTCTGTTGCACTGTTGTAACCTCTGGACTGGTCTTTCTCTGGTCTTGTTCTACTCCATCCAGCTGATAGAGTAATTTTTTCAAAACTTAAATCTTATTACATTGCTCTCCTGTGGAAACCTCTTCTTCTTTTATTTTTTTTTCCGACAGTTTCTCCGTGTTGAGATCCTCTTGCTTCAGCCTTTTAGCTGGGACCACAGGCCCTCACCTCCATGCCTGGCTCTTTTTTTAGAGAGGGTCTCATTATATTGCCCAGACAAAACTCAAGCTAATAATCCTCCTGCTTCAGCCCTCCATGATGCTGGGATTATAGGCTGTGCACACCCAGCATTTAAATTGGACTGGGAATCGAACCTCAGTCCTAGTGTGTATAGCACAGGATACTGACATCACATACCACCCCTAGAAACCTGTTCTATGCTGCTACCTTTGAATAAAGCCTGAACTCCTGAGCAGAGAACCTAAGTCTTGCGGCCAGTTCCCACTCTATCAAATCTCATCACATGTACCTTGTATACATATGCTTTGGTCGTCCTGACCTGCTTGAGATCTCACACATGCTGTACACTTTCAGGCCTTTCTGGGTTTTCATATACTAGTCTCTTTCCCTGGCATGACCCCACCCCACTGCCTAGCAAATTCATATTCACTCTTGAATATCAAGTATAATATCTTTTCCAGTCTGAGGCTCCTTTGAATCACTCTACCAGAGTTGGCACCTTCCTTGTCTGTGCCATCGATACCTTTAAATCATGTCCCCTTAGTATGTGGCAGTCATTTGTTCTACAAATGTTTTCGTATCTGTTTTATGGAACTGAGCTCTTTACAGGCAGGAGCAGTGTCTTATTTAGCTTTGTGTCCCCCGTGTTTACTCTAGAGCCTGACTTGAGTATGTGTCAGATCAGCACTAATTGTGTTGACTTAAATTCAGAACTGGCCTAAATATGGATATGATGATAATTTAACAAGGAGAAGAGTGGAAGGTGCTGGCTGTTGGTCATAAATTCAAAGTTGCATAGGATTATCAGCCTGAAAAGATGAGTTCATATGGGTTCCTCTAATAGATCCCCATTTATGTTCACCTAGGCCTAAAGCTAGGTGTGAACAGGAAGGTCCAGGCCTTTTGCTTTTGTGAGATTACCCTCAGTACATGGTGCAAAAGACTGTCAGCATTTGGAATGGTCCCTTGGAGAGGTTGATGGAGTCTCTATACCCTGAGGTTACTTACCATTGGGGAAAAGAATGTATTAGTTACTCTAATGTGGAAAGAAATGATTTTTCCTTTTTCTACCCTTAAGTAATTAGTACAGAGGCTCTTCAATTTACCCTGGGATTATGTCACAATAAATCCATATGTAAATTGAAGACAAGTCAAAAAGGCATTTAATACACATAACCTGTATCATACATTAGCCTAGGCTACCCAGATGTGTTCAGAATACTTATATTAGCCTATAGGTGAATAAAATAATCTAAAACAAAGCCTATTTTATAATAAAGTATTGAACATCTCATGTAGTTCATTAAATACTGTGCTGAAAGTGAGTCGTATGGGTGCTCAAAATATGGTTTCTTCTGAATGTATATGGCTTTGATTGCATTGTGAAGTTGAAAAATTGTACATTAAACCATCTTAAGTTGAGGACTGCTATGCTTTGAATGTTTCCACCAAAACTCAGATTGAAATTTAATCTCCATTATAAGATTTTTTTTTTTTCTGAAGAGGTTTTTCCTATAGGGTGCGTGCGCTCGCCAGACAGACAGAGAGAGACAGAGAGACAGACAGACAGAAAGTGAGAAATCACCCCCCAAGGGGGGTGGCTACGCTGCGATCCCTTCTCCTCTGTTCTCCTTTCAGGATCTTGGGCACGCACGCACATGCGCCCGGCGTGAGTTTTAAGCCACCGGGTCCGGGACGCAAACCGCGGTCGACTACGTGGGAATCCAGCGACATAGCCATTATGCCAACTGCTGGTCCCTCCATTATAAGATATTGAAAGGGTAGAAACTTAATCTGACTGCGGTATTAAAGGGTGGGGTCTTGGGAGGGTATGAGGATTAGGTAAGGGTGGTCCCCCCATGATTAAATACTGGTGCTTTGTAGGAAGAGGGAGGAGACCAGAGCTGATACTCTTGCCCCCTTGCCATGCAATGCCCTGCACCACCTTGGTACTCTGCAGAGAATCCCTGCTAGCAAGAAGGCTCTCCATCAGATATGGCCTCTGACCTTGGGCCTCCAGAAACGTGAGCCGAATAACCTTCTATTCTTGATAAATTACCCAGTCTGTTGTATTCAGTTATAACAGCAGTAAATGAACCGAGTCAAAGACAATATACTTCAAAGAGAATTTCAACTTGAAACAATGGTTTCTATTAGAGTCTAAATATAAAATATAAATATAAATAAAATAGAAGTAAAAGCAGCAGATTTGCTAAGTAAACAAATAATTAGCAGCCTAACCAGTAATATAAATAATAATAATTTTTGATTTAGTAGTTATACAAATTTTCAACTTCCTTCTTTGCTAAGACTATCGTATACTGCCACTCCTCACTTCATGACCTACCTGTCTAAAGATTACTCAGGCTTACAACCAGTTCTTCAGTGCAGGGAATCCCCTTTCTCAATCTGTGTGAGTCTCAGGAATCCACTTTCTCAGTCTTCATCTCATTCCCACAGTTGATTATTATTTACTGCACAAAGTGGTTCACCATCGTGAAAGATTACAAATTTCTTTTGTAGATTTATCATTTATTGCGAACCTGCAGTAGTATTCAGAATAAATAAAAACAATGATGCTAGATATATATTATTGTAGTCTTGTTACTTTCCGACACTTACCTAGTGTATGCTTTTTGTATGGATGAAATTATATTAGTCTAGTGTGATATCTGTGGACGTATACACACTCTGTGGTGCCATGACACACTACAAGACATCTGCCTTTTTGCTCCTTGCTTATCGACTTAGTTGCAGACACAGAAGCTGGTCATTACATGAAGAGTGGCAGTGCATCTGCTCTGGCGACCCGAGCACCATCACAACCTTTGAACGGGGATCCGACTGAGCCAACTACCGGAGGAAAAGTACCAGCATTTTTATTTAATACATTTTTATGTAGTCTCTTTTGTGATCCTCATCCCAAGGGTATTCTTTCCTTTTTTTTTTTTTTATCAGCTTCTTTCCCCAGAAAGCATTTTTTTTTTTTAAAGGTGTTTATTCCTAAAATAGAAAGCCCTTACAAAACTGTTTTCAAGTTTTGATTCTGAAGATGTGTCTTTCTCTAGTTCTCCAAAAGAGATGTGATACGGACTTTTCTCTTTTTCTCTTTACCATGTGGTCACGTGAACTATACTCCAGGGTCCCGCATGATGGGATCACGTGGCTTCGCCGTGTCTGGCATATTCGGGATCATGCTAGGACAGCACATGCGCTGTTGTCATTGGCAGCCTTCTCATCCTGCTCAAGGACAGTGGCCCTTCTCTCTGTTTTCATATGTGTAGTTTCTCTGCACTCTTTCTTTGTTTTTTACTTTCTCTCTCGCTCAGTCCCTCCTCTGTTGATATTTCTTTGGGTATTTGGAAGGGCTTGGCTTTTCATCCTAATAGTTATTTTAAAGTAATACCTTTATATAAGATCCTAAATGCCAGCCCTTGCCTTTTTTGGTAGTGTGTATTGGGTTCTCTATCGTGAGCAATATTTTAAATAGCTTGTAACTCTTCTCCTCCCTCTTCTTCAGAAGTTGATTTAAAATAAAACTGTTTTATTCTCAGTTAATATAATCAGTTTACTTTTCCATGCATGCCCACCCTCATTTGTAATATTTTTACTTATCTGCGCTGTCCAGTATATCACCATTGCACACAATCCTGGCGCTCTTAATCCTCTCACTTTGCCCTCGATTTGTAGTTAAATATACTCAGTGCTTACCACTGGTCCTCTGCCAAAATTCCTGTAATAATTGCTTAGTTGCCTTTAGTTTTCTAGTACATGCCTTCAGGAACCACTCATGGGACTATAGTTCCCGAATATATTTAGTTTACTTTAATATGTATCTTTTGACTTTTCAGCAATCACAAACATACAGAAAAACAGGACTCTACGAATAAAATTTTTTTCCCTCCAAATCATTTGAGAATTCATTATTTAGCTGATTCTTTGTTACCCCAAACCCTTTGTTATATATTCTCTACTAAGACAATCACCTTTGTAACCTCCATGTTTTTAGAAAAAAAAAATGAGAAAAGTGACACAGACACATTACTAACCTGTCTTAGTCATCTTGGACTGTTGTAACAAAATACCTAGACTAAGTGGCCTATACACAGATGTTTATTTTTCTCCATTCTGGAGGCTAGAAGTCCAAGATCAAGGTGCCAATGAATTCAGTTTCTGGCTTGTAGGCTGGCTCTTCCTGGATTGTAGACCGCTGTCTTGTGTCCTCACGTGGTGGGGTGGGAAAAATCAGGAGTGGAGAGATTATGCAAGCTCTGTGGTTTCTTCTTAAATGGACACTGACCCATCACGAGCACCCCACCTTTCTGACCTCGGCTAAACGTAATTACTGCCCAAGATCCCACCTCCTAATATCATTACATTGGGGTTTAGGACTTCAATATATGAATTTGAGGGGGATACATTTAGTCCATAACAACATCTAATCCTCAGATACAACTCAACTTTCACCATTGTTCTTTTTTTTTTTTAAGAATTATGTATTTGAAATTTTATTTATTTGTTCATTATTTTAATTTGACGCAAGAGAGAGAGAGAAAGGAAGAAAGCCACCAGGTCTGAGACTCAAACTGTGGTTGGCCATGTGGGAGTGTCCAGCGCCTTAACTACCATGCCACCTGCTGGTCCCTCACCAGTTGTTCTGATAACATCTTTTCTAGCCAAACAATTCAGCTGGGATCACACATGACATTTGGTAGGTGTGTCCCTTTAGCTCCTTCAGTCTGGAACAGTTCCTTAATCTTCCTTGATTTCAATGAATTTGATATTAAGGATTATGGTCTAGTTAATGCTTAGATTTCCCCCTCAATTGAATTTGTTTGATGCCATCTTATGACTAGATCCAGGTTATGCATTTTTTTGGAGGACTATTACAAAAGTAATGCTGCATTCTTCTCCATGCATTCTGTTAGGTGTCATACAATTTTCATTTGTCCCATTCACTGGGATCACTTGATTAAAATGGTGTTTGCCAGGGTTGTTTGCTATAAAGCTAGTTTTGCTCCCCATAATTAACGTTTTGTGGGGATGTACCTCAAAACAGGTATATATACCCTGTTCCTCATCAAATTCTCAATTCATTCAGTTCATTTGTATCAGACTCAAGGATTTCTACCTTATTTGATGGATTATATTCTACTAATACAATTATTTTGATGTTCAGACTATCTCAGATTTGGCTAGTGGGAACACCTTCAAGCTTACTCCTGTGTCCTTTTGATATGTCCCCATCATTCACTGAATGTTTCCTTACTTTCTGGTATAAGATATTCCAGGCGTATCTTGTACCTGACCCAGACCTGGACTCGATAATTTTCCTAAGGAGCTATGGTATCTTCTAGTTTGAAATGATACTGAGAAACTAAGATCTGAGTCCTCTGTTTGCTCATCAATACTGTGGTACAGTGGTTTTCAGACACACTCTATGAGCAAGCGAAGGGCTACATGCATGTAATAAACCACACTTAACACACATTTGCATCTATCTGTCTGTCGTTTGCTCATCTATCCATCCATTAGTTCCCATTCATCTATTCATCTATCTAATCCAACCTAGTAGAATCTAATCCAATTCAATCTACTATAATGATCTATCTATGAATCACACTGGCACCTCTGATTCCAACTGAACACCAGAGTTCATTCTGGTGTATTTCTTTTCCATGTTTGCCTTCCTCTTCTGACACTGAGAAACCCAGTTGCTGTTATCTTGAATATATTTGCTTACTTGCTTCATCTCCTGCCTTTACTGCCACACCGTGCACCGATGCCCTTCTCACTCTGTGTGGACTCCGACTGCCCATGCCAATTCCCCCTAGGTGGATGCCCCTTCTCTCCCTACTTAGGCCTCTCCCCACGTGTCAGGTTGTTCCTTATATGCCCTCACCTGCTTGGCCCATGACTCCCTTCTCTGGGATGCCTCCCCACCTTCCCTCCACACACATTGATGGCTGCTTCCTTTGCTTGGACTTGAACACCCCAAGCCAGTCTGTCTGTCATCCCACTCAGGCTCTGACTTCCTATCAGGCTGCCCCGGATGTGGACGTTGTTTTTACCTCCTTGAACTCCAGCACCCTGTGCCCTACTGCCTCCTTTATGTAAAGGCCCTTCTCTTCTTGCTCAGGCTCAGTGGGGTTGCTCTCCTCTTCAAATGCCTTTGTCAACCCATAGGGCCGTTATACCCCATTTTGAGCCATCGTGGCTGTTCCTGCCCTCCTCTCCACTCCTGTGCAGGTGACTAACTCCCTTACTCTCCCTGACTTGATAGCTGAGTTAGGACTGACCTAGGAAGGGGAGGGGAAAGAGGAGGAAAGTTTATCAGACAGGTTGTGTGCACATAAGACTTAGTGCTTGAATTTGTACTTGAAAGTTATTCAGGATATAATCTCTAGTGGACATTTTCTTTGCTTGAGGATTTTAAATATGCAAACCCTGTGTCTTCTGACTTTGAGTGTTGCTGTTGAAAAGTTTGATCCCAAGTAATTTTTTCATCTGAATGCCTAAAGGGTTTTTTCTTTAACGTTTCATTGTTTTACTAAAATATATCTCAGTGTTGACCATTCTGAATTGATTTTTCCCAGGTACGCAGTGTCCCCTGTACATATGAAAGTTCAACTCCTCTTTTATTTCAGGGGATACTTTGGGATTACGGTTCTCTCTCTTCTTAGGTTTATGCCATAGGGCATGTGCACTCACTGGAGAGAGAAACAGACAGACAGAAACAGAGAGAGAGAAAGTGAGAAATCATCCCTCAGGGGGGTTGGCCATGCTGCAGTCCCTTCTCCTCCATTCTCTTCTCAGGATTTTGAGCATGCATGCATGCCTGGTGTATTTCAAGCCACTGGGACTGAGACTTGAACCACAGTCAGCCATATGGGAGTCCATTGCCTTAGCATAACCATTATGGCATCTGCTGACCCATGGATTGCAGTTCTTTAAAAAAGTGCTTTTTTAGGGTCCAGCAGGTGGCATAATGGTTAGGTTGTTGGACTCCCTTGTGGTTGATTGTGGTTTGAGTCCTGGACCTGGTGGCTTAAAACTCACTGCGGGTATGTGTGTGTGTGTGTGTGTGTGTGTGTGTGTGTGTGTGTGTGTGCCCAATATCTGGAGGGGAGAGTGATGAATGAATTTATTCATGTATTTATCTGATTCTAAAAAGCTATTGAGCATTGCAGTTCAGCAATGGAGAGTAATTATTGACAATTAATAAAGGTCTTGGAGCTCCCATTAGAAGACAGAGGGGGAAGCTTAAAGTGATTCTATTCAAGTCCTGGATCTGGAGGCTTAAAATGCACACTGTGTGTGTGTGTGTGTGTGTGTGTGTGTGTGTGCCCAAAATCTGAAGAGGAGAATGGAGGAGAAGGGATTGCAGCATGGCCCTACCCTGAGGGGTGATTGTTTGCTTTTTGTTTCTTGTCTGTATAGTAAGTGCACGTGCCCTTATAGCAAAAATCTCTCTTAAAACAAAACATATTTTTTAGTTCCTTTTCTTTCCATGCTTAGGTTGGCTCTTTTTTGCTTACTCTCTATGTTTACCACTTTTCTCTTAATGCCTTTGTTTATTTTTTTTATCTCTTTCTTAATTCCTGTTTTATTTTTCTCTTTTTTCTTATTTCTATGAATTATTTCTAAGCTTTGTAAACTCTTCATATCTGCCTATTACCTGGCCATCTCACTTCTGAGATGTTCTAGTTCTGGTTTATGTTATTTATTTATTTTTTTCTACTGTCTTGTTAATTTCTGTAACTTATTTTGAAATATTAGTTTACTTTTTTTTTTTTTTTTTTTTTTTTTTTTTTTTTTAGTTTTGCTATAGGCACTCTCCAAGAGTGGAGAGTGAGAAATCACCCCTCTGAAGGGATGGACCCACTGCAGTCCCTTCTCCTCCATTCTCCTCTTGGGATTTTGGGCACACAGACACGTTCTCCTGGTATGACTGTCAAGCCACCAGGTTCGGGACCCAAACCATGCAACCAGCCATGTGGGATCCAGCTGCCTTAACCTCTGTGCCACCTGCTGGACCTTGTTCATGGTTTTTATATGCCTTATAGTTATACTCTTCTAGTGATATTTATCTTCAGAATACATGTCATTGAAATAATTTTTCACTCTTTTTTGTATATTTTTAAAAGTGTTTCTTCCAGGAGAGAGACAGAGAATCCAAAAATGTCTTGATGCCACAACCTAACCTGGCCACATCAAGCTCTGGTCATGGGCACATATGCTCCGGCATGTCCAGGGAGGCCGTGTGGGCCAGGTCATGTCACGTTAGTCAGCCCCGCAGAGCACTGCATTGCTGCCGCGCCACTGTCCGGCCTTGCCTTTTTGTATTTTTGAATGGGAATTGGCCATGATATTTTTTCTGTTACTGAGTCATATTTTGTAGAAGGAAGCTCTTATGTTAAGGGCATAGGAGAGAGCCAGAATATCTTTCTCTGTTTTCTCATTTTATTACAATGTCTTAGAACATATGGACACTTGGGGCCAGCTCCATGGTCCAGCGGTTAAGGGACCTGGATCCTACATGATTGGCTGCATGACTTGAAAAACACTCAAGGTATATTAGTAGGCACACACATGCCCCAAATGCTGACATGATAGAGAAAGAAGGGAATTGTGGCATGACCACACCCCATCGGGGGATGCTTTCTGCCTCTCCCTCTCCCTCTGTCACTTTGTGTCTCACTGGTGAGCACGTGTGCCCTCTGACAAATTAAAAACAGAAAGAAAAAAGAAAACATGGTCAAGTGCTTTCTGATATTTGCTTCCTCTGGTCCCTTCTCCACTGGTATGTGAGCCTTTTCTCACTTTCCCACCTCAGGTGCACGACGCTAATCAAGCTGGGCTCAATTCCCAGCTACTGCTCAGAACTGTGGGCTCTCCCTTTCCAGAAGGGCATCCATGGGGTGTCCCTGAGGTCTTGGTGTTCCGGTGCCTTCCTTCAGTGACCTTGGTCTCATCCATGAAGCCCTCTCCCAGTTTCTCCTGCTTGTGCCTAGGTCCCCTCTGGTGGGAGTCCCCCTTTTGAGGGTGACACTTGTTGGCAATCTTTTTGTTCCCCAGTCCCCAGGAGGCTGGTTTCTCCCCCAGTTTCTGGCCTGCTGTTGTCCCCTAGGGGTCTTACTATCTGTGGTTTGGCCCCACCCAGTTGTATTTTAAGGCTATTGGGGATTCTTTCCGACCTACTGCAGTTGATGGTGTGTCTGTGGGTTTTGTCTTTTGCTATCGTACTTGATTTTCTCGTTTTAGAAGGGGCTTGGGGTCGTTACAGAATCATATTGTCCTCACTTCCACCCTAATTCTTTCTTGTTTTTGCCCATTTTTTATAGCCTGAGCCCCATCCTTCTCTGTGTACTTTTTGTTTGGGGCTTAAAAGCACCCTCTAGAGAACTGTTCTAAGTGGAGCTGACTCATTTCATTCTCTGGGAATAGATTCTCGGCTCTTATTCATGCTGGAGGTGTTGGCAGAGCAGAGTCAGATAAGGGAACAGCGAGCTCTCAGCTTTCTTACGAAGAAAAGGGAAAACACATCGGATGTTCAGGATGTGATAGAGACTACGCGCCAATTTTTGTGTATGTTTTGTTTGGTTTAGAGGTGATCACATTGCTTTTGTAGTAGGGTTTCACTATTTAAAAGGGTGATTCAGGGGCCTAGATGGTGGCACAGCAGTAAAACACAAAGTCTCTATAAAACAACTCACGTGGCAAGGTGCCAGGTTCAACTCTGGAGACCTCCCTGAGTGAGTCAGGCACACATGAGCCCTCAATCTGGGGCAGGCTGAGGCTGAGAGTGAATCATCGTGTTGAGACCCTATTGGGTATGCTGTCTATCTCTTTCTGTCTCATGTATGGAAATAATAAATTAATTAATTTAAAATGCATTTAGAAAGCCTGATTCAGTGCTCCACAACCACATTTAAAAAAAACATCCTGCTTCTTTCTTCATATTTTTGCCTTTTTCACTCTTTCTTTTCTTTTTTTGGAGAGGTTTTTGCTATAGGGCATGTGCGCTTACCAGAAAGACAGAGAGAGACAAAGAAATAGAAAGCAAGGAAACTGCCCCCAAGGGGGATGGCCACGCCGCAATCCCTTCTCCTTCTTTCTCCTCTCGGGAATCTTGGGCATGCACACACACGCGCCCAGTGTGAGTTTAAGCCACTGGGTCTGGGACTCGAACCGCAGTCGACTACATGGGAGTTCAGCGACATAGCCATTATGCTAACTGCCGGTCCCTGCCTTTTCTCCCTCTATACGTAAGAATTTATTTTATTTTAGTTTTATTAATGAACTGTGATCATTTTAGTAGCATTGCAATTGAGATAAGCAGGTTTTGTCCTGGACTTGAGTTTAGAAATAGCTTTAGGGTTCTGTTGATCGTAGCTTTGTATTTTGCAGGGGGCTGTCATCACAGTATATGTCAGACACCTCAGTTTACTTGCCAGCTGCCACTTTCTTGGCTATAACGGTTATGGTTGTTCTCAGATATCTTTAAGAGATGGTTAGTATCGGTATAGGGATGCTGCTGTGGTGCTAGCACCATGGGGGAAGGCTGTGGTTTTGTATCCTGGTCTGCAGGCTGAGTGCGCCTTTGAGAGTCACCTGTGGCTGACTGCAGAGCTGTGGAAAGGATTGCAGAGTGAACACCACATTGAAGACACCTCTCTTTCTCATAAAGGAAATATATAAATACTCTAATAGAAAAGAAAAGGAAATGGTTAGTATCTTGTAAAGTATGGTAAATAGTCCCTGTAATACTTACTTTAAATGATGATTTCTTGTAAATTACAAGTTTAACTTCTAAAAGGCTTTTTTTTTTCCAGAGAGCCATTTCTTGGTTATAGAGTGTGTGTGTGTGTGTGTGTGTGTGCGCGCGCACGCGTGTGCTCACTGGAGAGACAGAGAGAGACAGAGAAACAGAAACCAAGAAATCACCCTCCAAGGTAGATGGCCATGCCACAGTCCCTTCTTCATTCTCCTCTCAAGATTTTGGGCATGCATGCACATGCAGTTGGCATGAGTATCAAGCCACCAGGTCTAGGACTTGAACTGTGGGAATCCAGCTCCCCAACCACTACACCTGTTGGCCTCTAACCTCCAAAATACTTTATCATGCTCACTGTACTTTACATAATTCACTAAATTATAATGTGTCTCTAGTCTGTGGGTTAGTAAATCAGAAGTAGAAAAAAATGATAGGTTAAATGGAGTGGAAGAAGCCAGAACAAAAAGGAGCATTTAGTCAAATGTGTCTAACCAAGTAAAATTTATATCAGGAACACAAAGTTGACTTAACAGTTGAAAAACTTTAATCAATATACTTCTTTATATTGACTGACAATGGGAGAAAAACCACTGGATCATCTTAGTAGGCACCAAAAGGTATTTGATAAACATTCTAAACTAGTTCATGGTAAAAATTCTAAGCAAACTAGGATTAGAAAGAAACTTTTTTTTTTGGGGGGGGGTGGTTTGCTGTAGGGTGCATGCACTTGCCAGAAAGACGGAGAGAGACAGAAAGCAAGAAATCACCCCCCCCAGGGGGGCGTGGTCATGCTGCAATCCCTTCTCCTCCATTTTCCTCTTGGGATCTTGGGCACGCATGTACACATACCTGGCATGAGTTCGAACCACCGGTCTGGGATTCGAACCATGGTCGATTACATGAGTCCAGTGACATAGCCATTACACCAACTACTGGTCCCAGAAAGAAACTTTTTAAGGGGCCAGCAGGTGGCGAGGTGGTTAAGGGTGCTGGACTCCCACATGGCCGACTGTGGTTCAGATCTCGGAACTGGTGGCTTGCTTTCTCACTTTCCCTCTCTTTCTCTCTTGCTCTGTCCCTCTGTGGTCAAATTAAAATAAATAAATAAAGTTAAATAATAACATATTTTTAAAAAGAAAGTAACTTTTTAAAAGAATTATTAATTTTATTGTATTTTTTATTTTTTAAAATTGACCAGAGAGAGACAGAGAGAGAAAGGTTAAGTGATAAAGCAAATAACCAGGTCCAGGACTCAAACTGTGGTCCGCTATGTGGGAGTCAAGCATCTTAACCACCATGCCACCTGCTGGCCCC
>NW_006205257.1:580482-628559 GCF_000334495.1 Tupaia belangeri chinensis
GTGTGTGTGTGTGTGTGTGTGTGTGCGCGCGCACGCGTGTGCTCACTGGAGAGACAGAGAGAGACAGAGAAACAGAAACCAAGAAATCACCCTCCAAGGTAGATGGCCATGCCACAGTCCCTTCTTCATTCTCCTCTCAAGATTTTGGGCATGCATGCACATGCAGTTGGCATGAGTATCAAGCCACCAGGTCTAGGACTTGAACTGTGGGAATCCAGCTCCCCAACCACTACACCTGTTGGCCTCTAACCTCCAAAATACTTTATCATGCTCACTGTACTTTACATAATTCACTAAATTATAATGTGTCTCTAGTCTGTGGGTTAGTAAATCAGAAGTAGAAAAAAATGATAGGTTAAATGGAGTGGAAGAAGCCAGAACAAAAAGGAGCATTTAGTCAAATGTGTCTAACCAAGTAAAATTTATATCAGGAACACAAAGTTGACTTAACAGTTGAAAAACTTTAATCAATATACTTCTTTATATTGACTGACAATGGGAGAAAAACCACTGGATCATCTTAGTAGGCACCAAAAGGTATTTGATAAACATTCTAAACTAGTTCATGGTAAAAATTCTAAGCAAACTAGGATTAGAAAGAAACTTTTTTTTTTGGGGGGGGGTGGTTTGCTGTAGGGTGCATGCACTTGCCAGAAAGACGGAGAGAGACAGAAAGCAAGAAATCACCCCCCCCAGGGGGGCGTGGTCATGCTGCAATCCCTTCTCCTCCATTTTCCTCTTGGGATCTTGGGCACGCATGTACACATACCTGGCATGAGTTCGAACCACCGGTCTGGGATTCGAACCATGGTCGATTACATGAGTCCAGTGACATAGCCATTACACCAACTACTGGTCCCAGAAAGAAACTTTTTAAGGGGCCAGCAGGTGGCGAGGTGGTTAAGGGTGCTGGACTCCCACATGGCCGACTGTGGTTCAGATCTCGGAACTGGTGGCTTGCTTTCTCACTTTCCCTCTCTTTCTCTCTTGCTCTGTCCCTCTGTGGTCAAATTAAAATAAATAAATAAAGTTAAATAATAACATATTTTTAAAAAGAAAGTAACTTTTTAAAAGAATTATTAATTTTATTGTATTTTTTATTTTTTAAAATTGACCAGAGAGAGACAGAGAGAGAAAGGTTAAGTGATAAAGCAAATAACCAGGTCCAGGACTCAAACTGTGGTCCGCTATGTGGGAGTCAAGCATCTTAACCACCATGCCACCTGCTGGCCCCCTAGAAAATAACTTTTAAAATCTTGTAATCTAACATCATACTTAATGGTGAAATATCGAAATGTCTTCCCTTAAGATTAGGAAAAGGGTGAAGTTTTCTTTTCTTTTCTTTTAGTTTTGCCCTAGAGCACATGCACTCATCAAAGAGAGAAAAAAACAGAAAGAGGGAAAGTGAGAAAAGACCATCTGGGGGATGGCCACACCATAGTCCCTTTTCTCCATTTTCCTCTTGTGATTTTGGGCATGGAGACACATATACCCAGTGCGATTTTCAAGCCACTGGGTCTGGGACTTGAGCCACCGTCAGACATGTGGGATTCCCCAACCATAATCACCATGCCACCTGTTGGCCCCAAGTGATCTATTTTTACTGCTATTTATTCATGAGCTGGAGGTCCTAGATACAGTTAAAGGCAAAACAGGCAAGAAAGAAATAAATGTTAGGACCAGCAGATGGCATAACAGTTACATCGCTGGACTCCCATATAGTCAACTGTGGTTCGAGTCTCAGACCTTGCTGCTCAAAACTCATGCTGGGTGTGTGTGCATGCATGCGTGCCTCCCGAGAGGAGAATGGAGGAGAAGCGATAGTGGTGTGTCCATCTTCCCTGGGGAATGATTTCTTGCTTTCTGTCTCTCTGTCTCTCCAGCAAGCGCACGTGCCCTATAGCAAAAATCTCTCTAAAAAAAGTTTAAAAAAAAGTTATAAAGATTTAAAAATGAAGTAAAATTTGTTTCATGTAATCATAACATAATTATTCTCTTAAAAATTCCTAGCGAATCCAGTGAAAAATTACTACACTGAACAAATGAACTTGACAAGGTTATAGCAGTAAGATCAATATAAACATCCATTTGTATTCTGTAACTAAAACTTTGAACAGAACAGTGGAGGCAAAGCCTGCCTGGAGATGTAAGCGAATGGGGAGGGGACTTCTGGTTCCAGGAAAGATGAGGTAATACATTTCACTTTGTCTCTTCCACTGAATATAATAGAAAACCCTGGGAAGACTATAGCTATCCAAGAACTCTGAATACTAAGTAATAGTAGGCCCACTGGGAAAGGAAACATGAAGTATATCTAATCCAGTAGTGATTTTCGTGTGTGTGTGTGTGCGTGTGTGTGTGTGTGTGTGTGTTTCCCTCTTTAATCTCCCAATGTGGCCTGATTTCTGCAACTTGCACACTAGGCACAAACAAATAGTGAAAGAGAAACCATCAATTTTTGTCTTAAGAAGCAGAGGTAATGGTTGAAACTTTTCCAGAAGTAATGAAAGATATAAACTTACAGATTTAAGAAGCTTACCAACCTCCAGATAGGATGAACTTCAAGAAATGTGTACCCAGACACACCATAATCAAACTGCTGAAAACAAAAAAGAAAGAAAAAAAAATGTAAGCAACCAGAGAAAAATAATTACATAGACACGATGGCTAGTTCTATGTGTCAATTTGGCAGGGTCACAGTTACTAGATATTTGATCAGTCTTATTCTTGGTGTTTCTATAAAGATGTTTTTGGTGAAATTAACATAGGCCATTAGTTGAAGGCCTAAATAGAACAAAAAGACTGACTTTCCCCAAATAAGTAATTCTACAGTAGGCAGCCTTCGGATTTGAACTACAGCACCAGTTTGTCTTTGGGTTTCCAGCCTGTTGGCCTTCCCCACAGTTTTTGGACTTGCTAGTCTCTATAATTATGTGAGTCAATTCCTTAACATAAATCTCTTTATATCTACCTGTAGGCATAGGTACATGTTCACCTATATTCCTTCAGACACATACACACATCTCATTTTTTCTGTTTCTCTGGAGGACCTTGACTGATACAACAGGGGAACAATGATTTGAATGACTGCAGATTCCTTATCAGCTATTGTAGAAGACAGAAGGCAGTAGAAAAACACTTTTAAAGTGCTGAAAGAAAAGGACCATCAACCCAGAATTCCAGATCCAGGGAAAATGCCATTCACAAATGAAGGTAAAGAAAAAAAAAAAACATCTTCAGATGAAGGAAGTAGAAGAAAACTTGTACCAGCATACATACTCTAAAGAAACACTAAAAGAGGGCCAGCTAAGTAGTGTTGTGGTGATGCACTGCTCAAGTGATGCTGGATCCATATGGAAGATTGTGGGTTTGGTTCCCTGGTTGAATTGTACATGCCTAGCATGAATCCCTGTGCTCTTGACTGGCTAGGAAGGTTGGAGGAAACGACTGCAGTGTGAGACCCTATTAAAGGTTCTTTTCTCTCTCTCTCTCTCTTCCATCTCTCACTCTCATGAGAGAAATAAATGAAATATATTGCGTCATTGGGAAAGTCATGACACATTTTTGC
Organism: Tupaia belangeri chinensis; assembly: GCF_000334495.1. Lineage (NCBI taxonomy): Eukaryota > Metazoa > Chordata > Mammalia > Scandentia > Tupaiidae > Tupaia > Tupaia belangeri. The sequence goes on from NW_006205257.1 coordinate 584,051, forward strand.
ATAGAGAAACATAGAAAAATATGTCATAACTTTCCTGACGACCTAATATACATGAAGCCAGAGGGAATGTAGAACTTAGGAAATAAGGAAGAATAACATAAATGATAAATATCTGGATAAATACAATAAACTTTTTTTTTTAAGTTCTATATGTACAGTGACGAAGAGCAAAAAATTACATCATCATCTGGTGGGGTTTTCCTTGCATGCAGATACAATGCAAATGACAACTGCTGTAGAAGTGAGGATTAGTGGTCCTGCATGGGGATAAAGTTTCTTTGTCTTCCACATTGAGTTAGTAGAGGGTGATGTAAATAAAAGCAGCAGAGTAGGAGTATGTATATTTATTTTTAAAATTATTTAACTTTATTTATTATTATTATTGTTTTCCAATTTGATCAGAGAGAGACAGAGAGAGGGAAAGTGAAACTTGAACCACTGTCGACCATGTGGGAGTCCAGCACCTTTAACTCTATGCCACCTGCCCGCCCCAAGAGTAGGAATATTAAAAGAGTCTCTCTTCCACAAAAACAATTAGAATGTGGGTCAAAGTTGCAAGAATCAATGTTTCCAGAACTATGGAGACTTGCAGAGCCTTTATTCAAGAAAAATAGCTGAATCTAAGTAAAGATTATAACTAAGTTTTAGGGTGGTTTGACATACCCTATCTCCATCTCTCCCCTCTTCATTCCAAGGTAACCCTAAAGCCAACAGCTTACCATTATGGTAGAGACCAGCAATCTGGCAGCACCTGGAGGGAAAAATGGAATTGGAAGTCCTTTATTTTTTTAGAGATTTTTGCTAGAGGGCATGTGTGCTTGCCAGAAAGACAGAGAGAAACATAGAGACAGAAAGCGAGAAATCACCCCGCCCCCCAAGGGGGATGGCCATGCCACAGATCTTTCTCTTCCATTATCCTCTAGAGATCTTGGGAATGCACGCACATGCACCCAGTGTGAGTTTAAGCCACCGGATCTGGGACTTGAACAGTAGTTGACTACATGGGAGTCCAGCGACATATCTATTACACCATCTGCCGAACCCAGGAATTAGAACGCTTTTAAACCCTGTTTTCAGGGTTTAATTTTAATTAATTTGTTTCTGCTGGATTCCTAGAAGATCACTATCATAAAGGCTGTCTTTATTTGAATTGACCAAGATACCAGGACAATGAGTCTTTTCCTTGGGGTGTTTGTGGAAAACAAATGGTGGAATTATTTAACATTGCAGCTTCCTGAAGTGGTTGGTGACAGTTAAGACAAACAATATGCTAACTAAAAGTCATACAAAGAAAAAGTCAGGGAAGGATATGTTCATAGGGGGGGTTTGAAAAGCTCCAACATACTTTTGGGAATCTAGAAGCTCATGAACATGCACAGGGCTGTGTGCATGCCCAGGGTTGTGCACATGTTTGGTAAACACATGAGAAGGGCCTGTGCTTTCATATCTGGCTAATTTTGAGCTCTCTTTAAGCAGGAAGTGAAGGCTAAGGTAGAGTTATAAATTGCCTCATTGTGTATTCCATCATGCACACAGAGCCCCTCAATAAAGAGTAGGAAATTTACTAGTTTTAGGCATTTAAGTTCATCTCTGTCAAATCATTAGATGACCACAAAGTTAACTTAGCAGAGATTTCAGTGTCCACACACAACAATGAATATAGACTTTACAGTTCAGAAAAGTTGCTAAATGAACTACAATGAGAAGTAACAGCAACAATAACAAACTCTAGGAAGGGGAAAATCTGATGTTCAGAGTTGTCACATATTATTTAAAATGTCCAGTTGCCAGCAATAAAATTGTGGATACTCAAAGAAACACTAAAGTATAACCTATACAATGGGACAAAAAAGCAGTCAATAGAAACTGTTCCTGTGGAAGCCCAGATATTACACTTACTATACAAAGAATTCACATCAACTATGTTTTAAATGTTCAAAAAATGAAAGGGAACCATGTATGCATAACTAAAGAAAGGAATCAATATTGTATCTTTTTTTTTTTTTAGAGGTTTTCGCTGTAGGACGTGTGCGCTTGCCAGACAGACAGAGAGAGACAGACAGACAGAAAGTGAGAAATCACCTCCCAGGGGGGTTGGTCACGCCACAGCCCCTTCTCCTCCATTCTCCTCTTGGGATCTTGAGCACGCACACACACATGCCTGGCGTGAGTTTTAAGCCACCGAGTCCGGGATGCGAACCACGGTTGACTACGTGGGTGTCCAGCGACATAGCCATTACACTAACTGCTGGTCCCCTCAACATTGTATCTTAATGAATATTGATAAAGACAAATTATTCAAAAAGACCAGAGTTGAAATTCTGAATCACAAAGGAAAATGCCTGAAATTAAAAATTTGCTAGAGGGGCTCAATAGCACTTATGAGGAGCCAGAAGGAGAGACCAGAAGAAAGAACCAGTAAACTTGAAGATAGGTCAATAGAGTTTATCTAGTCTGGATAAGAGAAAGAAAAAGAGAATGAATAAATATGAACAGACTCCCAGAGACCTATAGGGCATCATCAAGGATATGCTTAATGGAATCCCAGAAAGAGAGGAGAGGAAAGAACAAAATAAAATCTACAGCAATAATGGCAGAAAAATTTTCACATTGGGAGGTTGGCAGGTGGCATGATGGTTAAGGCACTGGACTCCCACATGGCTGACTCTGGTTTGAGTTCAGGACCTAGTAGCTTGCTTTCTCACTTTCTCTCTCTCTCTCTGTCTTTCTTTGGTCAAATAAAAAAATAATAATAATACCAAATAAAATAAAATAAATAACTCTTAAAAGAAGAAAATTAAAATAAAAAAATGTAAAAGTTAAAAATATCCCAGATTTGATGAGAAACAAAAATCTGTACTTCCAAGGAGCTCAACAAACTTCAAATAAGATAAACTCAAAGATATTCACACCTAGACATGTTATAAATAAATTGTTAAAACTAGAGGATTTTAAAAAGAAAAAGAACATTGAAAGCAGCAGTAGAGAAGTGACATATCACAAAGAAGGAATCATTAAGAAGACTAACAACTGATTTTTTTTTTGAGAGGTTTTTGCTATAGAGCGTGCGTGCTCTCCAGAAAGACAGAGAGAGAGAGAGAGACAGAAAGCGAGAAAGCACCCCCCAGGAGGGATGGCCACGCCACAATCCCTTCTCCATTCTCCTCTTGGGATCTTGGGCACGCACACACACGCCTGGCGTGAGTTTAAGCCACCGGGTCCGGGACTCAAACTACATGGGAGTTCAGCGACATAGCCATTACGCTAACTGTTGGTCCTGAACAGCTGATTTTTCATCAGAATTCACAGAGGCCAGAAGGCAGTGGTATGAACATTCAGAGGGCTAAAAGAAAGACTGTCGTATGATAATCCTATATGCAGCAAAATTATCTTTCATAAGACATTGCCCAATAAACAAAAACTGAGCATTTCACATGTACACTAGTGTCATGCCCTACAAAAAAATTTTTTTTTCTTTTTTATGGATAGGTTTTTGCTATAGGGCGCATGTGCTCGCCAGAAATACAGAGAGAGAAAGAGAGACAGAAAGCAAGAAATCACCCTCCAGGGGGGATGGCCATGGATGGCACGCACGCACATGTGCCCGGCATGAGTTTAAGCCACTGGGTCCGGGACTCGGCCTGCAGTCAATTACATGGGAGTCCAGTGACATAGTCATTATGCTAACTGCTGGTCCCCCCTACAAAAAATATTAAAGGGAGTCCTTCAGGCTGACAGGAAAGATTAGATAGTGATTTAAATCTATATAATGAAATAAAGAGCACTAGCTAAAGTAACTACATAGGTGACTGTAAAAGATCCTATAAATTTAACTTGTATTTGTAATTATCTTTTTTTTTAATTTATTTATCTGACTTAAAAAACAACCCCGTAAAGCAATAATTTTAAGTCTTTGTTGATGGGCATATAATGTCATGAGATGTAATCATTGTAACAATAATAGCAGAGTTTTGAAAACTATTGAAATTATGTTGTGAATATTAATCTGAGCTAGATTATTCTAAAATAAGAATAAGTTAATTGTCATCTAGGGAAAAGAATTTAAAATAACTATAAAGTTAATAAATATAAATAGTAAAAGAAATGGCAAGGGAAGTAAAATGGTCCAATAGAAAATATTTATTTAACCGGGGCTGGCAGGTGGCATGGTGTTTAAGGGCACTGGGCTCTCACATGGTCGACTGTGGTTCGAGTCTTGGTCCTGACAGCTTGCTTTCTCACTTTCTCTTTCTCTCTGTCCTTCTCTGGTCAAAACATACAAATAAATAAATAAATCTCAATAAAAAATTCTTTAAAAAATAAAAAAGATATCTACTTAACCAAAGAAAGCAGTAATATAAGACTATAGTAATAAAAAGGACATAAAACACATAGGAAACAAGTAACAAAATGGCAAGTGTAAATCTTGCCTTGTCAGTAATTATAATAAATATTAATGAGCTAACCACTCAAAATGGTAAAACATAAATTTTAAGTATACTATGAAAATTTAAGTAAGAGTCATAACAACTTAAAAAACACCAAACAAGGTTGGCTCTGTAGTGCAGCAACTAAATGCTGTACATGGGAACTGGATTCCACATAGCTACCATAGATCAAATCCAAGCTCTGAGGCTTGGAAAACATGCTGGCAGATGTATGTGCATGCTTGAAATTCTGATGGTATAAAGAAATGGAGGAAAAGGAATGGTAGCATGACCACACCTCATTGATTTCTTTCTCTCTCTCTTTCTCTGTCTCTCTAAAGGCTATACAAAGAGATATAGTAGAAAGAAAAATACCCACTAGATAAATGAACATTAAATACTAGTAATCATTAAATACTAAAAATATTCACATAAACCAAAGAAAGTAGGAAAGAGGAAGCAGAGGAATGAAAGAAAATGGGGCTACAGAAAGCACATAGCAATAGTTTACCTACATTCAAATATATTAATAATTGTATTAAATATAACTATATTAAATTTAACTAATCTGCATCACTAAAAATCAGAGATTGGTGTAACGGTTACATTACTGGACTCCCATGTAGTTGACCGTGGTTTGAGTCTCAGACATGGTGGCTTAAAATGCATGCAGGGCATGTATACATGTGTGCCCAAAATCTCGGAAGGAGACTGGAGGAGAAGGGATTGCAGTGTGGCCATCCCTTCTTTGTGGGGGAGGGTGATTCCTTACTTTCTGTCTCTCTGTCTCTTTCTGTCTTTCTGGACTCAAACTGCAGTTGGTCATGTGGGAGTCAAGCGCCCTTAACCGCCATGCCACTTGCTGGTCCCCATGTGTTGAAATTTTTATCTCCAGTGAACTAGTGTTGGGAAGTGTGGCCTAATAAAAGGTCATGAGGGCAGAGCTCACATAAATGGATTAATGTTACTATGGGAGTCAATTAGTTATCACAAGAACAAGTGATAAAAGTCCCTATTGTAAAAGGGATTCTACTCTTTTTCTGTCTCATGTACTTGCTTCTGACATCTGTCCTTCCACCATGGGACGACCCTCTCTAAATGTTAGCACCATGCTCTTAGACTTCTCAACTTCCCAAACCATGAGCCAAATACATTCCTTTTTTTTTGAATGGGAAGTGAACTTTTTTTTCTTTTAACAGATTATCATAAAGTGATTTTCCCCTACTAATTAATTTCCTACTAATTTCTTTCTTTTTCTTTTTCTTTCTTTCTTTCTTTTTTTTTTTTTTTTTAAGTTTTTACCATAGGGTATGTGCACTCATTGGAGAGAGTAAGAGAGGAGCAAAGTGAAAAATCACTGTCAAGGGGGATGGCCACTCATTAATCCCTTCTTCTCCATTCTCCTCTCAGGATTTGCTTTTCAAGGAGATTCTTTTCATATATTTTTTATTTAAATATTTAAAAAATTTACATTTAGTCACTGTACGTCTTTATAATGTACAATGTGGTTTTTTTCTAGCATGAATATTATGCATAATAGACAAGTCAAAGACATTGCCATATACATTATCATCAACAGATAACTTCGTATTTCTGTCTATTAAAAGTTTTTTCCCCCCAGTCGCCTCCCTCCTACCCCTCCATTACTCAACCCCTCCTGTATTGTCCCTGGTATCTACAGTTTGTCTCCCTGCTATTACATTCTCCAATCTTTCTGTCTCTGCCACAGAGTGCAGATATTCGGTTTATATTAAGTGGGGACATGCAATGCCTGTCTTTCATACTCTGGCTTGCTTTGCTTAGCATTAAATCTTCCATATTCATCCACTTTATATCAAATGTCAGAGTCTTGATTTTTATTGTTGAGTAGTACTTCAGTGTATATGTGCCACACATTCCGTTCTTTTTTAAAAGAATTATTAAATTAAATTAAATTAATTATTATTATCATTATTTAATTTGACCAAAGAGAAAGAGAAAGTGAAAAAGCAAGTTGCCAGGTCTGGGACTTGAACAGTGGTTGACCATGTGAGAGTCTAGCACATTAACCACCATGCCACCTGCTGGCCCCCAAGGCTACATTTTTCAGTCCACTTGTCTGTTCTTAGATATTTTGTTTGATTCCAGGTCTTAGCAGTTGTGAATAAATGCTGCAATATACATGGATGTGCAGGTGTTTTACTGACTATGAGCTTTTGTTTTGTTTTTAAATCCTTTATATAGATACCTAAGAATGGAATCATTTCCATTTGCATTGAATATCTTTTTCCAGCCCTTCGCTTTTGGTCTATGGATGTCTTTATCAATGAGGTGCTTTTCTTGCAAGCATCATATAGAGGGCTCCTGCATTGGTTTTGTTTGTTTGTTTGTTTGTTTTTTAAATCCATTCAGCCAGTCTGTATCTTTTAATTGGAGAATTTAGTCCATTAACATTTGGTGTTATTATCTATATTTGGGGACTTATCTTTGTCATTTTGTAGTCCATTTACATGGTTATTCTTTGTTCTTTCATTTCTGTTTGTCTCTCTTTAGTTTTTCTGATATAGTACTTTTTTTCAGTATTTCTTGAAGAACTGGTCAGGTGTTGGTAGATTCTTTCAGGTTTTGTTTATCTGAGAAGAATTTTATTTTTTCTTCCCATTTGAAGGATAATCTTGACAGGTATAGTATTCTTAGTTGAAATTGTCTTTCTTTTAGCATTTTGAATATGTCTACTCATTCCTTCCTTGCTTGCATTGTTTTAGTCAAGAGGTTTTACAAAGGTTAGCCTAATAGGATAATCTTTGTAAGTAACTTGGCATTTCTCTCGTACCATTTTTAGAATCTTGTATTTGTCTTTAGTTTTTACCAATCTGGCTATAATGTGCTGGAGATCTTTTTGTGGAGATTCTATTTGGTGTCCTTTATATTTCCTATGTCTCAATGTCTGAATGTTTCTCTAGGTTTGGAATGTTTTCTGTAAGTATTTCATGTAGTAGATTTTTCTATGCCCTTGTCAGATTCACCTTCTGGAATACCATTTGTTTGGATATTTGGGTGTTTAATGGTATCTAGTATTTCCTGTATATTGTCCTCATTTTTTTCCCATTCTTTTTGGTAGATTTGTCTAAATCAGAGGCTTTGTCTTCTAGCTCAGAGATCCTATCTTCTACATGGCTTAATCTGATATTAATACTTTCGATGAAGGTTTTGATTTCTAGTATTACAGTCTTCATCCCTAGAAGTTATGTTTGATTCATTTTTATGGTGTCTATCTCTTTATGGAGTTCCTCTTTCAAGTCATGGAATGATTTTCTCATCTGGAATTGGTTATCTGTTTTTCTTGCATCTCATTAAGTTTAGTTAACAAGAAATATTCTGAATTATTTTTCTGGCATTTCAGTGATTTCCTCTATTTTTTTCCATTGGTGGAGATGAGTTACTGTGTTTCCTTGTGGAGGATGTATTTCCTGGTTTTCTCATAGTTGAGGCTCTGCTGTGATTTTTAGTCATTTGGTGATGTATTCACTGCTTGCTAATTCTTTTGGAGTAGGTTTTTGTAGCTGTGTGCTCATGTGCTTCCCATTGTTGTGAATTAGCTCTGTGCCAGTTTCCTTCTTCTATTGTGGGTGTCGATGTGGTATCTACAGTGGGAATCTTGGGTTCGAGTTTATGGAGAGGAATTTCTCTCTTTTTCTGGTGGGTTCAGTGAGGGAAAAGGATTCTTCCAGAGCTTCACAGTGTTCAGATGTTCTATATACCTAGACCTCTTTAGTCACTGTGTGGGTGGGGGCTGAGCAGCAAAATGAGAATGTAAGGTGAAAATAAAAATTGTGCATGGTACACAGGCCAATTTAGTCTACCTCCTGTACCCTAGACTGGGCAGGGGGCTTCAGGTGGAGAATGGTTGCTAAAAGGCCTCTTTTCTCCGTGCCCCCCAACCTTTTTAAATTACCTAGTCTATGGTATTCTGTCATAGCAGCAGAAGTAGAGACAAGTTATCAATTCTTAGAGCTTAGATTTTTATTCTTTTTATGTGACTTTTATATGCACATAATGTATCAAGGCAATGTTATAAATAAATTATAAATAAAATATGCGTACATGTGGAAAGCATGTTAATAAGTTCTCAACTCATAAGTCACCAAATAAAAAAAAGTTTGCAAAGTGTCTTTCCATTGTTACAAATCTGTGTTCAGGGAAAATGTTTTGTTCTATCTACTTTCAGTTACAAAAGACTAAACTGGCAGTTCTGGGTTGTCCTTTTCTTGAACATTCCAAAGAAATTTTTAGTCCTTGCCTGACTACTGGGAGATAATCTCTAATCCCTTGGAATATTCTATCTTTAAGAGTTATCTTTGTTTATATAATGCCTTGGGGCATGTCAGATGTAATTTATGGTATAAGCCTTGGGCTATGCAGTATGATTTTGACCTCTGGAGGGTTTGGAGACTAATGGTCAGTCATGCAGGTAAGCAACCTCTAATACAACTACAGGACACCAAGGATTGAGTTATCTTCCCTGGTTGGCAAATACTCCGTACAAGTTATCACACATCATTACTGGAAGAATTAAGCGTTGTCTGCATGACTTTACTCTGAGTGGGCAACAGAAAGTTTATGCCTGCTCTCTCCTGGATTTTACCTTAAGTGTATTTTTCCATGACTAATATCAATATGTATCCATTCATTGTAATAAACTGCATCTGAGTGTAATGACTTCGCTGAATTCCATTAAGTCCTAGTGAATCACTGAACCCATGTGTGGCGTTGAGAGTTACTGAACACATCTACACATATACCTTTACAGAATAGAAGATTATTTAGCTCATGGTTTTGGCAATTCAAGATCAAGGAGCTGCATCTAGTAAGGTTTTTCTTGTTGGCAGGAACTTTCTGCAGAGTCTCAAGAGGGCTTGGGGCATTACATGGAAAGAACTTACGGGTTTCTCTGTGTGTGTGTGTCTCTGTCTCCTCCTCCTTCTCCTTCATTTTTAAAGAATTATTTATTTATTTAATTTCATTTGTTATTATTTTTTAATTTGACCAGAGAGAGACAGAGGAAGAGAGAAAGGGAAAGCGAGAAAGCAAGCTATCAGGTCTGGGACTTGAACCCTGATAACTTTGTCTAATACTCATCATCTCCCAAAGGCCCAAACTCTTCACCCCATAATTGGATTACAATACAACCGAAGTTCAACATGTGATTTTTGGGGGGACACATTCTGACCATAGCAGAGGGTGTCCACTACACAACTCATAAAAGTTTCAAAAAAGAAAGAGAGAACTGGGACAGTAACTACAGGGGAAATAAAGTCAAAAGCTTTTTTCTAACATGGGAAAATTTTGTGCTAATGGAAATGATCCAGTAGAAGGGAAACAACTAATAGAAGTCTGCCTTGTGGGTCTGCCATTATATTATTTTTTAAATATTAGATGCAATTAAAATTCTTGGTTTGTTTCTCATGTAACAAAATAACATGATTTTGAGTCCCACTTTTCCCAAATTTAAAATGTAGACCTTGGTCTACAGTGGCTAATAGTTGGTCTCAGTGTTCTTTAGTGAATATTTAAGAAAATATGAATATTTAAGAAAATATATCATGGGGTATGGAATAAAAAAATCTTAAAGCTTAGGGACCAGCAGTCAGCATAATGGCTATGTCGCTGGACTCCCATGTAGTCGACTGTGGTTCGAGTCCCGGACCTGGTGGCTTAAACTCACGCCAGGCACGTGTGCGTGCGTGCCCAAGATCCTGAGAGGGGAATGGAAGAGAAGGGATTGTGGCGTGGCCATTCCCCCTGGGGGGTGATTTCTCGCTTTCTGTCTCTCTGTCTTTCTCTGTCTTTCTGACTAGCGCACACGTCCTATAGCAAAAACCTCTCCAAAAAAAAAAAAAAAAAAACTTAGAGTGTAGATTAGTATTCTTTTTTAATATATGTTTTATAATTTACATATCAGTGCAGTGTTATAAAGAAATTATAAATAAAACAAACATACATTTGGAAAACATATTAACAAATTTTCAACTAATAAGGCACCAAATCAAAAAAGTTTGTGAATAAGCAACTTGTTCACATTGTTCACAAACATTGCTTGTGAATGAACAATGAAAAGTGTCCTTTCTTTGTTATAAATCTGTTTTGGGAGAAAATGTTTCATTCTGTCTACTTTATTCAGAGAGCGATTTTTGGAAATGATTATTTAAAACTTGTTTTCTGTTAAAGGGCTAATATTTATGAAACGATATCACTAGGTCATGACATATCACTTGCCACAGTGACCTTAGGATTCTTTGTAGTTGATTTTTTTCCTTATATAAATTTTATTGTTTAAAATTAATCCTTACAAGACACTTTCGTTAATGTAAAATATATAGTAATGTTTATGTTTCAGTGTTTACTACTTTTCCCTAATCCTGATAGTCTTATTTTTGTACTAATAAATGTGACATATAACTCAAGTGAATCAGGTTAATTTGCTTGAGTTTATGTTAAATACCAATGGTTGGGCTTTTTTTTTTTTTTTTTTTTAATACCAATGGTTGGGGTTTTTTTTTTTTTTTTTTTTCTTCATAGCTTAGTCTGCATAGAAAATAATACAGGGGAGCCAGCAGGTGGCATGGTGGTTAAGGCACTGGATTTCCACATGGCCAACTGTGGTTTGTGTCCTGGACCCAGTAGCTTGAAACTCAGACTGGGTGTGAATGCATGCATGCATGCATGCCCAAAATCCCAAGAGGAGAATAGAGGAGAAGGGATTGTTCTGTGGCTATCCCCTTTTGGGGGTGATTTCTCACTTTTCCTCTCACTGTCTCTCTGGCAAGTGCATGCACCTTACAGAAAAACAAAACAAATCAAAGCTTAAAAAAAAAAAAAGAGAGAGAACACAGGCCCAATAATTAATAAATTAAAATAATCTTCATGATGAGAATTTGATACACTATTTGTAAAAATAATGTTCATGCTTATAAAATAATTTCAGAAGAGATGATATTTATGATTCATAATGATACCATTTTATTTTTAGTTCTAAGACATATTGTCATTCATCACTAAATGTTGGGGAATGTGTTCTGAGAAATGTATTGTTGGGTGATTTTATTGTGTGAACATTTGCTCCTCATCCTTAGCAAATCCTTTGAAGTCGTTGATAAACTTCTTGAGAGTCTTCTTCCAGATACCATTTGTACTCTCAATTATGACATTATCCCAAGCCCAAGCAAGGTTCTTGATGTAGTCATAGATGCTGTAATCCTTCCAGGAATACATCAGTATCTGAGCACTATCTTTCTCAGTTATAGCAATAGCCTGAACAAAGCCCCTTTTTAGGTAGCAGGCCTTAAAAATTGCTGTCCATTGGGAACCAGCAGTTAGCATAATGGCTATGTCGCTGGACTCCCATGTAGTCGACTGCGGTTCGCGTCCCAAACCCGGTGGCTTAAAACTCACGCCAGGCGCGTGTGCGTGCATGCCCAAGATCCCAAGAAGAGAATGGAGGAGAAGGGATTGCGGCTTGACCATTCCCCCTGGGGGGTGATTTCTCGCTTTCTGTCTCTATGTCTCTCTCTGTCTGTCTGGTGAGCGCATGCGCCCTAGAGCGAAAATCTCTCAAAAAAAAAAAATTGCTGTCCATCAGTTATATCAAAGAGGTGATGGTTGGAGGGAGAAACCCCACTTTAATATTGGGATGAAGGTCACCAATAAAAGGAGGATGTGAAGGAGCATTGTCAAAAATAAGTAAGCTTGGGGCCAGCAGGTGGTGTGGTGGTTGGGGGGCTGGACTTTCACATGGCTGACTGTGGTTTGAATCCCAGACCCAGTAGCTTGCTTTCTCACTTTCTCTCTCTGGTCAAACTAAAATAATTAATTAATTAATTAATTAAACAAATAAACAATAGCTTGAAAGGTATGTTAGTCTCCAAATATTGTGTATGTGTGTTTTTTGTGTGTAGAAAAAAAATGCATCATGACTTTTTCAACAACTCAGTAGTTCTTCACCATTTTAGTTCTTCATTTCATAGCAATTTAAGAAGGCATCTTGGGGGACCAGCAGTTAGCGTAATGGCTATGTTGCTGGACTCCCATGTAGCCGACTACGGTTTGAGTCCCAGACCCGGTGGCTTAAACTCACACTGGACGTGTGTGCGTGCATGCCCAAGATCCCGAGAGGAGAATGGAAGAGAAGGGATTGTGGCGTGGCCATCCCCCCTGGGGGGTGATTTCTCACTTTCTGTCTCTCTCTCTCTCTCTGTCTGGCGAGCGCACACGCCCTTTAGGGAAAACCTTTCAAAAAAGAAAATTGCCTTCTTGGGACCAGCAGTTAGCGTAATGTCTATGTCGCTGGACTCCCACGTAGTCGACTGCAGTTCATGTCCCGGACCCGGTGGCTTAAAACTCACGCCGGGCGCGTGTGCATGCGTGTCCAAGATCCCGAGAGGAGAATGGAGGAGAGGGGATTGTGGCGTGGCCATCCCCCCTGGGGGATGATTTCTCCCTTTCTGTCTCTCTGTCTGTCTGGTGAGCGCACGCGCCCTATAGCGAAAACCTCTCCAAAAAAAAAAGAAGGCATCTTGGAAAAGAAGCTGAATCATCCATGACTTAAAAATTTTTTTGTGGGACCAGTAGTTGGTGTAATGGCTATGTCACTGTACTCCCACTTAGTTGACTGTGGGTCAAGTCCCAGACGCAGTGGCTGAAACTCATGCCAGGCACATGTGTATGTGTGCCCAAGATCCCAAGAGGAGAATGGAGGAGAAGGGATTACGGCATGGTCATCCTCCCTGTGGAGTGATTTCTCACTTTCTGTCTTCTGTCTTTCTGGAGAGCACAGGCACCCTATAGCAAAAACCTCTCCAAAATTTTTTCTCTTTTGTATGGTGATCCTTTTCTCTCAGTCTCCTCAGTGGTTGTGGCTACAGGTACATGACATTGCTCCTCGCTTTTTAGAGTGAGCTGGAAATCAAACCTGAGCCTCCCACGTGGCCTCAGCCTGCTGAGTAGTAGCATCAACCAGCAAGCACTACTATAGTCAGGCTATGTATTACTTCTTACTGCTCCTGCAAAATGATGGCAGTATTTGCTCATTGAATTGCTTGAAGGCCCTGGGGTTCTCACTATGCCAGATCACAAAGGTTTTCAATTTATAGCCTATAATATTGCTTGTCAGAAAAACTGTTATCCTGTCCTTAAAAGCCTTGAAATCTAGCATTGACTTGTCCTCCTTACGGATGAAAGTCCTCTCAGGCATCTATTTCCAGAAGGGAGGTTTCATCTGTATTGAAAATTTGCTGTGGCAAGTAATTTTCTTCCACAATCAGCTTATCTAGAGTTTCCAAAAGTTCTTCAGGTGCTTTCACATCAGCATTTGCAGACTCACCACTCACTGTCACATTTAATGAACTACAATTCTTGAATCATTTAAACTACCTAGAGAAGGCAGTGAATTCAACCTTGTGATTGGGTCCAGCCTTTTCTTTCAATGTTGCAAACAAACATTTTGCCATGGTTGTCATGGCTGGGAGGGATACACTTCTGTGTCTGGTCTTCAATCCAGGTCATTGGAAGTTTCTCCATATCTGCTATAGGCCCTTCTCAAATTTTTGTCCGTCTCATTGGTTTCAGTGAAACAAATCCTTCGCCAACTTCCATCTCTTTGTTCTTGTTCTTCAACATCATAATTACAGTGTAATATGACATAATTACAGGGGAATAGGACATACCTAATTGATAAACAATAACCACCACCGATGTTCACCTTTGTAGTCCTTAAGTGATTTTAATTTTGTTTCCTGATCAATCACTTCTGTGGTCTCTTATTGGCAACATGAGCAGTGGATTTTGTAAGCTTAGAGGCTGTAATGAACAAAACTATGCTAGATTAAATCAAGCCAAAGAGAAAATTATGCAATCAAGAAATGCAGTAAACGCGAAATAATATGAGGCTGTGGTGGTTCTAACATGGCATACTGTTTAACAAAGGCGATTTTTCTTTTACATATATAAGTAGAAAGAGTAGCTCTTACAGTAACTATCAATAGTATAGTAAAGACAGACACCAGTGCTGTTTATTTTCATGATCAAATATTATGTACTATACGTAATCATATGTGTTATACCTTTATATGACTGCCAGTACAGTAGGTTCATTTACTCCTGCACTACCAGAAACACGTGAATAATGTGTTGTGCTATGACATTACAATGGCTGCAAGGTCATTAGGTGATAGGAATTTTTTATCTCCATAATAATCTTATGGGAACACTAGTGTATGTGTGATCAGTCATTGCCTCACATCATCATGCAGCTCCTGAGTCCAGGATTTCAGACAGCCTACACTGAGGCACACACACACACGTGTCCTATTGATTGTGTGACAGTGTATTGGTCTGAGATGGTGACACAAAATTTTCAGCCTCCTAAAATACATGTTTCTCAATCTTCAGCTTTTGAGTGGTTTTGCCTACAGAAAGGCCTGGTGCAGTGCCCCCTGCTGGTGAATGGCAGCTGAGCCGTTGCATCATGTCAGTGATGGACAGAGTGGGTCCATTTGCTGACATGGAGCCGGGGGTTATGCTGAGCCTGCCAGGTCATTTTAGATCAGGTCATTAAAGTAACAGAAGGTCGAATCGATATAAAACGAGCAGCTCACAGTTTTCTCTACATTTTTTAGACATGTGATGATTTGCTATAGTTCAGTTTGGCTGATAAAATATGAACACTTCACAAAAATCTTTGCATTTCAGCCTCTTAGTTCATTTAACAAGCCATTTTTGCCCTAATTCTCCGTAGCTATATTCTTGTTCGGTTGGCAAACCTCACTTGAGCCTTCACAGAAAAGATTTCAAACATGAAATATTCTAGGGATGTTAATTTTGTTAACCAATTAGGAAAGTATTTTAAACAACAACAACAAAAAGCCCTTTTCTCATTTATTTCAGTAATATAAATTAGCACGCGTTTGTGCAGGTTTCTAGATGATGATGATCATATTAAAGAAAATTAATTACAGTTAAAGACGAGATTAGTGTTTAGATGATTATTTTAGCTTTGGCCTCTGGTAAAGGTGATTGTTTTACAGTGAATAATTATCTACTTAATTTTGCTCCTGTAGTTGGTGGGTCTAACTGTATGGTATATGTATCTGTGGTGGATACATCACGGCAGTGGTATTTTTGGTGGCTTTAATTCAGGAATGTAGTACACACGTCAGGATTTTAATGTGTCTTTGGTTTATGAGCAGGTATCTTGTCCACTTAGGTGTTTCCAGTGAGGTAGAAAGCCAGGAGAACATGTCCTCAAACTCAAGTGAAGAAGGTATATCAAGAAGAAGGGAGTGGGCTTGTTTGGTAGCACAGTAGTAATATGATGTTCAGGTGAGACTGGATTCATATAGAAGGTCATGGTTTCAATTCCCAGGTCAACCTGTGCATGCGTGCCTATGATTCATTGAAGGTACTTATCTTTCTTTCTCACTTTCTCATTTATTCACATAAAGAAGGAAAAAAAAAAAAGAGGGAGTGCTCACTTGGCTGAATGAATACCAGGAGTTAATCTTTATGGTGGTCATTGTTACCTTGCTGGGGGTAGTTTCAGTGGAACGGTAGTGACATTGATTGGAGGGCCAGGTGGTAGAGCAGAAGGAATACAACTGGTTCCATATGGGAAAGGTTCTAGGTTTACAACCCAGGACCTTCCTGAGTATGTCCGCATGCTCATGCCCATGGTCCAGACTGGCTAAGTCTGGGGGTAGATTGCGATGTGAAGACTCTGCTGGGAGTGCCTATCTCTCTTTTCCTCTCTCTAGTGAGGTAGAAAGCCAGGAGAACATGTCCTCAAACTCAAGTGAAGAAGGTATATCAAGAAGAAGGGAGTGGGCTTGTTTGGTAGCACAGTAGTAATATGATGTTCAGGTGAGACTGGATTCATATAGAAGGTCATGGTTTCAATTCCCAGGTCAACCTGTGCATGCGTGCCTATGATTCATTGAAGGTACTTATCTTTCTTTCTCACTTTCTCATATTCACATAAAGAAGGAAAAAAAAAAAAAAGAGGGAGTGCTCACTTGGCTGAATGAATACCAGGAGTTAATCTTTATGGTGGTCATTGTTACCTTGCTGGGGGTAGTTTCAGTGGAACGGTAGTGACATTGATTGGAGGGCCAGGTGGTAGAGCAGAAGGAATACAACTGGTTCCATATGGGAAAGGTTCTAGGTTTACAACCCAGGACCTTCCTGAGTATGTCCGCATGCTCATGCCCATGGTCCAGACTGGCTAAGTCTGGGGGTAGATTGCGATGTGAAGACTCTGTTGGGAGTGCCTATCTCTCTTTCTCTCTTTGACTCTTTCTCGCTCATGAGAGAAATAAATGGATAAACTTTCAAACAAAAGTTTGATAGTCTCAAAGTGCAAAATACTTAATAATTATTAAGGAAAAAAAGTAACTTTATATATGAGAAGTCTAGAAGACTTCTCTTTAATCAAGTGACCACACGGAACATCATCAGTAATAATGGACACTCCCACATGGCTGACCAGGGTTCAAGTCCTGAATCTGGTGGCTTGTTTTCTCACTTCCTCTCTCTCTCTCACTCTCATCCTCTGTCTCTCTCTGGTCAAATTAAAATATAAATGAATGAATAAATAAAATAAATAATTATTTTAAAAAAGATGAATCAAAATAGTGTTCACAATCATGCATCACTTAATGACCTGGGCATTCTGGGAAATGTGTCATTAGGCAATTCTGTCATTGTGTGAACAGCATAGAGTGTACTTGCACAAACCTGGATGGTATTACTTACAATACACCTTGGCTATACGGTATAGCCTATTACTCCTATAGGCTACAAATCTGTTGCATACTGAATAACAGTATGGTAGACAACTGTAATACAGTAGGCAACTTTTTTAAAGAATTATTTTATTTGACTTTATTTATTTATTTTAATTTGGCCAGAGAGCGAGAGCAAGAGAGCAAGAACAAGAGAGAGAGAAAACAAGAAAGCCAGCCCACAGGTTCGAGACTCGAACTCCAGTTGGCCATGTGGGAGTCCGGCGCCCTTAACTGCCACGCCACCTGCCTGTCCTACAGTAGGAAATGTTAACACAAGTATAAGTATTAGGTTGGTGCAAAAGCAATTGTAGTTTTGTACCATGAATTTTAAATCATTATAACTAGGCTCAAACACATCTTTATTATAGGAACCATTGCAATTAACACATTTTTACCAATGAGAAATAACTTTATTTATTCTGTGACATAAAAATCTGTGCTTTAGAATGTGTCTTCTGCATCCTGCTGGTTGTGGAAGCATTTTTTTTCCTGAGAAAAGTTGTCAAGATGCTTGAAGAAGTGATAGTCAGTTGGTAAGAGGCCAGGTGCTTATGGCAGATGAGGCAAAATTTGGTAGCCCAATTCGTTCAACTTTTGAAGTGTTGGGTGTGCTGTGGTTGGGGATTGTTGTAGAGAATTGGGCCCCTTTATATCTAAACATAGGAAAGATACAGTAAAAATATGATATAAATAAAAACCTCTACAGGACACTTATCATGAATAGAGCTAAAAGAACTGGAGTTGCTCACTGACTCCGTTGGTCGGTGAGTGAATGCAAAGGCCTTGGAAATTACTGTACACTACTGTAGACTTTATAAAACATGCTTAGGCTACACTAAATTTTTAAAAATATTTTTCTTTAATAACTTTGCTGCTTTGTAAACTTTTTTTTTCTTTTTTTGGAGAGGTTTTTGCTATAGGGTGCGTGCGCTCGGCAGAAAGACAGAGAGAGACAGAGAGACAGAAAGCGAGAAATAACCCCACCCCCCCGAGGGGATGGCCACACTGCAATCCCTTCTCCATTCTCCTCTTGGGATCTTGGGCACGCATGCACACATGCCCAGCATGAGTTTAAAACACCGGGTCCAGGACTCGAACCACGGCCGACTACATGGGAGTCCAGCGACATATCCATTACGCTAACTGCTGGTCCCTATAAAGTTTTTTTAAAAAGGGTTTTTGCCATAGATCTCATGCACTTGCCAGAGAGAAAGTTGGAGGGAAAGTGAGAAATCACCCCCCCAGGGATGGCCATGCCACATTCCCTTCTTATCCATTCTCCTTGGAATTTTGAGCATTCATGCACATGTGCCCAACATGAGTTTCAAGCCACTGGGTTAGGGACTTGAACCGTGGCTGGTCATGTGGGAACCCAATACTTTAAACCTCCACACTACCTACTGGCCTCTATTTTATAATCTTTTATATTTCACTTTTTCATTTTTTTGTGATAACACTTAGCTTAAAATACAAACACATAGGGGCCAGCAAGTGGCATAGAGGAAAATGGAAGAGAAGGGATTATGTCATGACCATATCCCCTGGGGCAGGGGTGGCTGGTCATGTGGGAACCCAATACTTTAAACCTCCACACTACCTACTGGCCTCTATTTTATAATCTTTTATATTTCACTTTTTCATTTTTTTGTGATAACACTTAGCTTAAAATACAAACACATAGGGGCCAGCAAGTGGCATAGAGGAAAATGGAAGAGAAGGGATTATGTCATGACCATATCCCCTGGGGCAGGGGTGATTTCTCATTTTCTTTCTCTCTGTGTCTCTAGCAAGTGCATGTGCCCTAGAGCAAAAATTTCTCTAAAAAAAACCAAAACCAAAACAGAAAAAACTTTTACAGTTGTGTAAAAATATTTTTCTTCTTTTTTTAATATATGAAAAGAAATTTTATTATTTTATTACATAAAATAGTGAATACGTAACATAGGATTTTCTTAAATGACAAATGAGGCATGTTTCTGATTCCTCTGAGAACCTCAATATCATCTGTCTTTTGGAGGGTCCAGTTTCTTACGACGTCTGAGATACTGTCCGTGAGGACACCAATGGTGCTTGGTAGTGAAGAACATTTTGCTGAGTTGTTCTCTCATGGGTCCTTGTTGAAAGTGTTCACTTTTCTCTTCTAACCTGGATTTCAGCACTTGATCATGTATTTCTTCATTATTATGCACAGGATCTGGTCTAGGGGTAGGTTTTGTGTGTTCATATGGAATGTCCACAGACGGGTGGTAGCACACTATTGTCCTCCATCCGATGTCAAAGCAAGCTCCACTTTACAATTGTAGTCATCTGGGAGAGAAGAATATGGAGATTTATGACAAACACAATATAAAGCTCCATTTTGGCTTGGAAGGAAACGTTTCAAGATGGTTGTCTTTGATATCACACATTTTATTGCTGCTACTGCCATGGTGAGTCAAGAGGCTTCTTAGGTGGTACAAAAAAAAGTTGTTCTGAAGAGAAATTGCTTTTAAAATCTGCTTTTAGACAAACTACTTTTCAACCCTTGACAGATCATCACTGCGAGCCCGTCATCTTGTCTCAATCTGGGTCCTGCCAAAAATATTTTTCTTCCTTATTACCCTAATTATATAGGGTTATTTTTATTTTCAAAATTACTTATTTTTTCTTACTTTCCAAGCTTTTTTATTAAAAACTAAGACACAAACACACATATTAGCCTAGCTTACACAGGGTTAGGATATCAATATCACTGTCTTCCACTTGCACATCTTTTTTTTTTTTTTTTGGAGAGGTTTTTGCTATAGGGCACGTGCACTCGCCAGAAAGATAGAGAGAGACAGAGAGACAGAAAGCGAGAAATCACCCCCCAGGGGGGATGGCCACGCTGCAATCCCTTCTCCTCCATTCTCCTCTCGGGATCTTGGGCACACACGTACGTGTGCCTGGTGTGAGTTTAAGCCACTGGGTCCGGGACTCAAACCGCTGTCGACTACATGGAAGTCCAGCGACATAGCCATTACGCTAACTGCTGGTCCTCGCACTTCCACATCTTGTCCCACTGAAAAGGCCATATCAACAAAACAACATAAAATTAAATCAAGAACAAGAGAAAACGATGCATTCAAGAGACAGAGTTAACACAAGATGTGTGAGGCTGCTTCCAGTTAACATGTCATACTGTTTTACAGTAAACTTTTTCAAATAAGTAGATGTATGCTCTAAAATAATTATTAAAAAGTATAGAATAGTAAATACATAAACCAGTTAGATAGCCTTTTCTATCATTATCATGTATTTTGTACTTCACATAATTGTATATGCTATGCTTTTTTTTTCTGGAGAGCTTTTTTTTTTTGCTATAGGGTGCATGCACTCGCCAGACAGACAGAGAGAGACAGAGAGACAGAAAGTGAGAAATCACCCCCCAGGGTGGATGGTCACACTGCAATCCCTTCTCCTCCATTCTCCTCTCAGGATCTTGGGCACACATGCACATGCACCCGGCATGAGTTTTAAGCCACCGGGTCCGGGATGCGAACCGCGGTTGACTACATGGGAGTCCAGCGACATAGCCATTACGCTAACAGCTGGTTCCCTATGCTATACAACTGGAAACATAGTAGGTTTGTTTACACCAGCATTACCACAAACACATGAGTATTGCCTTATTCTGTGACTTTATGACAACTATGACATTATTGGACACAAGTAGTTTTCAGTTCATTACAGTCTTATGGGACCACTGTCATATATTGGGCTGCTGATAAAGTCATGATGCATAGAAAAACACTGGAAAATATGTCATGACTTTCCCAATGACCTAATATATAATTCATTGTTGACCAAAGCATCAACATGCAACATGTAACTCTTCTTGGTAAGATGCGATGAGAAGACCACAGTATCATTTATTACAAAGATACATAATCTGAATCAAAAGAGCCAAACCTAGATTGATGTACATTCTACAGTTTTAACTTGCCTGTATTGGACACAACTTGAATGCAGTATTAAGATTTCATGAGAATGTTTGTAGGAACTGCACAATAAAATATTTAAGTATAATGAAACATCATACTGGCAACTTCTTAATGATGGTTTAAGAAAAATAAGTTCTTTTTACTTTAAGTTGAGATTATGTACAAATAAGGAGAGAATGGGAGAAGAAAAATGGAGACAAGGGAAGAAAACTCTAGGAATTTTATAAAGATCAAAGAAATGGGACAGTAGCTGGTGGAGCAAGATGAAGTAGAAAGGACACCCTAAGGCAAAGGTAGAAGACAAACATGGACATTAGAATCAGTCATCCAGGGAAGTTGGTGTTTATTCTTTAGTGATTACCAAGAAGACAATGTCTTTTTCATAGACCTATAATTTTCAAAATGAGCCCTACTTTCAGGAATAACTTTTTGCTACCTTGGATAGGTTGGAGTTGATTATTTTAAGCTTATGTCCTTCTCTGTGTGAAGATAGAGAACAATTTCTACTGTTAAAGTCAATTATTAGGGGAACCAGCAGTTAACATAATGGCTATGTCGCTGGACTCCCATGTAGTCAACCACACTTTGTGTCCCGGACCCGATGGCTTAAAACTCACGCTGGGTGCATGTGTGTGGATGCCCAAGATCCCGAGAGGAGAATGGAGGAGAAGGGATTGCGGCATGACCATTCCCCCTGGGAGGTGATTTCTTGCTTTCTGTCTCTATGTCTCTCTCTGTCTGGTGAGCGCACGTGCCCTATAGAGAAAACCTCTCAAAAAAAAAAAAAAAAGTCAACTATTAGTACCATCTAAATTTTCCTTTATAGGCCATTAGGCTACTTAGGTCATTCATCCAACAAATATTTGTTGAAATTAACTCTATAAAGCAAGGAGCTAGTTGGTTTGGGTATAAAACAAATATGTTCCCAGAGTTCCTGATCTTAGTGTGGAGGAACAGCTTGTCTTAAATATTTGTGAAATTGTGGTGAGTTCTATAAAAAGAAAATGCAGGAATTTAGATAGAATACAAAAGAAAGTTTGGATTTCAATCGAGAACTCAAGGACTGCCTAATTTAGGAAATGCCTGTTGAATTGTAATGTGAAGGATAAGAAGTTCATTGGTGACACAAAGATGAGAGAGGAACCTTTGCAGCACAGAGTAAGCAGTGAGCACTAAGGGCCAGGGTGAAGAGGATGAGAGAGGAGCTAAGGACAGCCAGCGAGTCGGGCAAAACAGGAAGGGTGTAGGCTGCTGGAAGTGGGAGAGAAACAGAGATCACCAGGCCAAGTATTTGGGGTTTCATAACAACATGGAGCCTTAGACTATTTTAGTAAAGAGAAATGCCACAATCATATTTCTATGTTTTACTTTTTTAAAAAAATCACTTTGGCTGCTTTGTGAAGACTGTTTTCTTGGAGGCAAGTATGGAAGCAAAGAGACCAGTGAAGAGGCTGTTTTACCCATCCAAGGACTCTATGCTATGCAAGCTGGGACCACAAGGTTGGAACAGTGGTGCATGCCTATAATTCCAGGGAGTCAGGAATTGAGGCATCCCTGGAATGCTGAGGCAGTTGGATCTTGAGCTCAAGGCTGGTCTGGGCAATATAGGGACACTGTTTAAAAAGAACTACGAGGGTGTGGGATTGAACAGTGGCTAAACAATAAAATCAGCATTCTATGAGTTTGGGAAAACATGGAGAGGTTTAGATTTGTGTCTGGAGACCTTCCTGCATACACCAGGCATGCATGATGCACATGCCCATTATCTGAGGATAGCTAAAGCCTGGAGTGGATTGAGGTGTCCAGACTGCTGGTGGTGCTTTTGCTCACTCTTTCTCTCTTTCTGTCTCTCTATTTCCCTCTCTTATGGAGGGAACAAATATACTTTAAAACATAAATAAAAAAATTGACAAGAGATAGGCTTGGTGGCATATATCTGTATTCCCAGCTGGAAGGTAAAGCAGGGGCACTGAGACATGATGAGACTTGTCTTGAAAAGGGAGAGAAAATGAGAGAGTCTGTTCCACATATCCAGGTGAGAGAGAACGGCAGCCTATTCCAGGGTGTTAGCAAAGGCACTGGAGAGAAGTCTTTGCAATTGATGCATAATTTTTTTTACAATACAATTGATAGAACTTGCTGATGGGTTAAATATTTTGTGGGAGAGGTGGTAAAATCAAGATAAGAAAAATCTAGAATGATTCTTGGGTGATCAAAGTAGTAGGAGGAGAAACAGGAGATTGGTGTGTTATAGAAGTTAAAATATTGCCAAGAAATCAACCAAGTTGATAAGAAATGCTTCCTCACAGAGGGGGCAGTGGTTTAGCAACATGAGGCCTTAGTAGAACAGTTTGGGTAGGTTGTGGGAACAGAATCCTCTTACCGTGTGTTAATTATGAATGAAGACTGGCAGGTGAAGAAATGGAGGCATGGTGGCGAGGATCTTTGGGGGACCCTTGTAAGTGGAGAGTAGAGTGAGAATTGTCGCTAGAGAGGGATAAGAGATCAAGTAAGGACGTGATAAGATAGGCTTTACTAAGGCAAGTCAGTATTCTGATGGGGAAAATTATAGATCCATGGTCAAAGACCCCTTGTGGTAGCTTCATTGGAAACTGTGTAGACTAATCATGGTAAGAACATTTTCACACCACAGATCCACAAAAGTTTTCAGTCGAGGACATGGTCCCCAGGGAAAGGTGGATCCAGCCTTTGAACTGAAGGTCCTTTTTTAAAATTTTTTCTGGAGAGGTTTTTGCTATAGGGCGCATGTGCTCGTCAGACAGACAGAGAGAAACAGAGAGAGAAAGCAAGAAATCACCCCTCAGGGGGGATGGCCACGCTGCAATCCTTTCTCCTCTGTTCTCCTCTCAGGATCTTGAGCATGTACACACATGCGCCCGGCGTGAGTTTAAGCCACGGGGTCCGGAACTTGAACCGCGGTCAACTACATGGGAGTCGAGCAACATAGCCATTACGCTAACTGCTGGTCCCCAAACTGAAGATTATTTCTGACACCTAGAGGAATAGTAGAGCCTAACAGACACTAAAGTCTCAAAGAAAAGTGGAAATGTCTTGCCACCTGAGTGTACGAACTGAATTTTGAATCCATATTGAATCTTCATATTCCCAGTAACATTCTTCTATTATTTCTTTGTTATTCTTTTGAAAGAGACATTTTTGCTATAGGGCATGTGTGCTTGCCAGAGAGAGAGAGAAAAAGAGAGAAAGTGAGAAATCACCCCCCAGGTTGGATGGCCATGCTACAATCCCTTCTCCTCCACTCTCCTTTTGGGATCCTGCACACGCATGCACATGCACCTGGTGTGAGTTTCAAGCCGCTGCTGGGTCCAGGACTTGAACCAGGGTCGACTACATAGGAGTCCAGCAACATAACTATTACGCCACCTGCTGGTCCTAATATTCTTCTGTTATTTCTACTGCCTGGACTCCTCCTCTCACCTTATGCACATCCCACCCCCCATTTTCTGTCATTCAAGTTCCAGTTCACTGACCCCCAACCTCTGGGATAAGAACACGCCTTTGTCCTCCGATGGCTTCTGAGTGTCTACCCCTCTTACTGTGTTCAGTTGGATACCACCTACCTGTGTCCCAGAGTATACCCTCTTCCGCTCTACACCTTATCACAGGTGTGGCACCTGGCAATAGAGCAGGGGAAAGGGAGTAGATAGCGAGCAGTTAGGAAGGCGTTGGTCACTAAAGCCATAATTGATAGTTACCATTTATTGGCTGTGTGGTCTTGAGCGCATTACTTAACCTCTCTGTGCTTTCTTATTCATCTGTAAAATGGGGTTATTAAAAGTACTCAGTTCAGGGGCCAGCAGATGGCATAGCGGTTACGTTGCTGGGCTCCCACATGGCCGACCACAGTTTGAGTCCTGGGTTTGGTGGCTTGAAGCTCATGATAGGCACGTGTGCATGCATGCTCAAGATCCCAGGAGGAGAATGGAGGGGAAGGAATTGCGGCATGGCCATCCCTCCTGGGGGGTGCTTTTCCTCTCACTCACTCTTTCTCTCTCTCTGCAGTGAGTGCATGTGCCCTAAGGCAAAAACCTCTTAAAAAAAAGTACTTAGTTCATAATGCTGGTGTGATAGTTAAATAAAATAACACCTGTGAAGTGGTAACAGTGCCAGGCACATTGTAAACTGCTCAGCACATGTTGCCATCATTATTAGGACATAGCTGATTTCAACACATTGTTACTAAAAGAATAAATGAGTAAGTGGAAGAATACATCTGATGTGAAAAGAACAAGAACAGGGCAGGGGCATGGTGGTTAAGGCAGCTGGGTCCTGCATGGCTAACTGTGTGGTCTGAGTCCTGGACTTGAGAAACGCCCGGCACCTGTGCCTGTGTGCCCCAAATCCCAGCATGAGAGAGAGATGAAGGAGGAGGGATTGCAGTGTGGCCACGCCCCATGGGAGGTGCTTTCTCACTTTCCCTCTCTCTCTCTTTGTCTCTCTCCAGCAAGTGTGCCCTCTGGCAAACTTAAAAAAAAAAAAAAAGCCTGTTTTTCAGTCCCTTTCCTGCCATTCCTACTGAGGATATCCTAGTGAAGTGCTTATGTTCTTTGAGCCAGTTCTCAGCCCACGTGCAAGGAGGGGCATAGGCCAGACAAGTGGTGTTTCTTAGAGGGTGCTGAGTACCTGGCAGAGCCATGTGGACAGCTGGATAAATATGGCCATGCCAGGGTCTTGTCCTTAATGATTCTGTCCTTGAGGTCTAGGCATGGCCCAGACGTAAACATTTCTATGAAGCCCCCAGGTGCTATGTCTTCCTGATTAGAACTAGCCAAGGTTCCTTCCACAGTGGAAGTCCCTTCCATTTTTGGGTTCTCTCTTATTATACTTCTGGTTTCTGAATGTGGTGGTAAAATATCTGAAACTACTTCTTCATTGCAATAGTTAGGAAGGATGATCTAGATGGCATTTTATTTCATCATAAAGGAGTTTACATTTTCTTATGAAACCATTTTCTTTTTTTTAATTGCCAGAAGGCATGTGTGTTTTTCAAAGAGAGGCAGAGAGATGGAGAAAGCATCCCTAATGGGACATGGTCACGCCACAATTCCTTCTCCATTTCTCCAGCCTGTTGGGATTTGGGGCACACATGTATATGTGCATGGTATGTTTTTTAAGCTGCTGGGGCTGGGATTAGAACTGTGGTTGACCATGTGGGATCTAGTCCCCTGGGTATGGGGCCAGGCCTAAAACCATATTCTTAAATCATTTGTTTGTATAGCAAAGGGATGTTTTGGCATTATGGTTACATCACTAGACTCCCACGTGGTCAACAGCAGTTGTAGTCTCAAACCCGGTGACTTGAAACTCAGGCTGGGTATGTGTGCATGCATGTCTCAAATCCCAGGAGGTGACTGGAGGAGAAGGGATTGTGGTGTGGCCATTCCCCCTGGGGGGGGTGTATGTGTGATTTCTTGCTTTCTGTCTCTCTGTCTCTCTCTGGTGAGTGCACGTGCCTTCTAACAAAAACTCTCTAAAAAAAAAAAAAAGTTAACAGATGCGAATTCCACCGTGCCATGATGCTCATGAGAGTTCGGTGACTTTTTTTCCCCCAGTGGGATGATAACTTTCATTGAGCAAGACAGCCTGGGGGCCTGGCCAGGAGGCCACGCTCTAGCTCAAGGCAAACTGCCTGCATGACTGGACACCCCTTGGCTAACTCTATCAGCCTGCCCCAAGGCAGGAGGCTGGGTATCTTATTCACACACCGAGAAGAGCACATATTTTTGTGTGTGGAAATATAGTATAATTGGTTTTTGACTTGCAAAAGTAAGTCAGGGGGTAAAGATTCAACATATGTGTTTACTTTTGGTCCCTCCAGAAACCCTACCAAACAAGATTAAAAGGATTTTTTAAAAAGAAAAAAAAATCCACTAGGGTAAAAAGACCAAGAAGAAAATAGCAACAAAATTTGGAAGCAAAATTTGGGTCAGAGGAGATTGGCTTAAGCAGATAGAAGAAAGCGCTAGCGTTCTAAGCTGGTGGAAAAACCAAGACACATCTCAATTTATATGGCAACGTCCTACAAAGGCTTAGCAATAGGCAGACTGAAGTTGGAGGTGGGCCTGAAATCAGGAAAATGGTATGAAAAGCGGTCTAAGGACCTATCTCTTAGAGCCCTGGATCCTCACTCTGCCTTACACTCCCGGGCAACTGCTCCCCTCCTCTGCCAGCAGGGGGCAATGACTCTGTTATCCAGGAAGGTGGAGACGGAGGGCCTTGTTCACCAAGGACTTCAGCAGCTGGTTCATGTGCTCTCTTTGCACACTGAGCCTTGCAGTGTTGTGGAAGCATTTGGTGTACACGTGTGCCACCTGCCGAACACCTTGACCCTGTGGTTGCACTGGCTGTCTTGCTTCTGCCACTGCACCTTGTGTCACTGCCTTGTATCACTGTGACCTGCTGACTTGTTTGGGCCTTGTATTGTGAGTGCATCCTCTAGTTCTAGTTAAGCTGTGCTCCACCATGACTGTTCCTTGACTAAATCCTCCAGATCATCCACCGCCCTGTTTTTCACTGGTCCTTTGTTCCTCTCCTTTTCTTGCCATAGCCTGCCTCTACAATTGCTTGGAAATAGAAGGAGCTGGCTTTGGCATTCTACTTCTCCTGTATTATTAATACATCTTCTTTACTTCTGGCCACATAGCCAAGGTCTAATGATGGGGACCCAGAAGTGGGTAAAAAGAGAGAAGAGGAAGTGAATCAGGAAGAATCTGAGGTATCTGATTTGTAGCTTGTAAGAATAACCCATCCTTGGGCCTGGACATGGTATAGTAGTAATACAGTTAAACACAAGGGAAAGGTTCTGGGTTCATGTCCTGGGACCTCCCAGAACCCAATGGGCATGTGTAAGTAACTGTGATCGGCCAGGTGAGTCTGGAAATAGATCATAGAATAAGAACTTGTTGAGGTGCTTGTCTCTGTCTCTCTCTCGTAATAAATGAATAAACTTTTAAAAATACCCATCCTCTCCTCCTGTGTTCCTGTTGCTCTCTGTTAGATACTCCTTCGCTTGTGCCCTGGACGTCATATGGCCTTGCCCTTTGTGTCCTTTCCAGCCTCTCCCTTATGTCAGTGACTTCCACACTTTTTGACAGAACCCTGCATTTTTCATTGCATTTCAGTGTGCGGGCTTGTGCATGCATGTACACACACACACACACACACACACACACACATTTCAGGAAGCAGTATTCCTTATTTGAGTGTTCTCTGATACCTTCTATTTTGTTCTATTTTATTCTGTCTATTCCATTTAATTCTTAGAATGCTGGCAAATAAATCAATCTCATAAACCACTAGCAGATCCTGACTCAGTTTGAAAAATAATGTTGTAGATCACCCCTTTCTTTTTCTTTTATACTCCACTTTTCCCCTAAATCTTGATCATTCTTTTGTCACATTTAACCAGTTCAGGTCAGTCTGCCTTTTTGTGACCCCTCCAGTCAAACCCCAAACACCTTCACAGCCACATTCTGGAATGTTGTTATTTGTCCTCTACACACACACACATTTCAGGAAGCAGTATTCCTTATTTGAGTGTTCTCTGATACCTTCTATTTTGTTCTATTTTATTCTGTCTATTCCATTTAATTCTTAGAATGCTGGCAAATAAATCAATCTCATAAACCACTAGCAGATCCTGACTCAGTTTGAAAAATAATGTTGTAGATCACCCCTTTCTTTTTCTTTTATACTCCACTTTTCCCCTAAATCTTGATCATTCTTTTGTCACATTTAACCAGTTCAGGTCAGTCTGCCTTTTTGTGACCCCTCCAGTCAAACCCCAAACACCTTCACAGCCACATTCTGGAATGTTGTTATTTGTCCTCTGTGCTCCTTTTCTTCTCTGTTCACTCAATCCTGTGTGACTTCTGGGGCCAGCCCTGCACGGGAACAGCTCTTGGTCTGGTCACAGATGACAAACGTACCATTAGTTCTGGTGGCGGTGTTCAGGCCTCTTCTTCCTGGTTCTTCCTACAGCATCACCTAGCATTGAGCTCCCTCCCTTGGTGTCTCCATAACTCCTCAGCCTGGTGTTTGTCCCCTTCTATTCCTTGGCAGTCTCTTCCTCCCTCAGGGCCGGGTCCCAAGCTTCACCTTCCTCCAAGGTGTCCCCACACCCACTCACATGCACAGTTAACCGAGCAGATCTCTATCCAAATCTCTGTGCTCTTGGCGTTTCTCTCGACAGTCCTCCGGTCTGATTCCTGGCCCTGTTCCGTAGCTACTTACAAACTTGTTTCTCAGCTTTCCATGTCGGAACACCCACGGGACCATTACCTTCTTCGCACCGTACCCCTGACCCTTGGTTTTTTCCATCCGTAAGACTCTCTGGGATTTGTGCATCCAGAATATTTTCCTGTTAAGAGAAGGAGTCCTGAAATAAACATGCTCCCCTCCCCTCCGCCTTTATTATCTTTGCTCCTTTGGTAGCATTGAGCTCCTCTCTAACATCTTTCCTATTCTTTTATTATGTGCTGGGTGCCATTTCCCGAATCTCATTCTAATTTTCCCTGGAGGGCAGCCTTCATTACTGCTGTTGATGAGCACTGAGAAGGGAATGTAGGCGTGCGGATTCCTCCGTTCTGTGCCATACTCTTAAAGTGAGCCCCGTTAGTGGGTGATCATACAGCTGCTTAAGGCCACGGGCTGTTTCTTAACCGCATTCGTCTTCTCGGGGGACTCGTGTGTTTATTCCTTGCTCTTTCTCTCCAGTTTTCTTTCTGATCTGGAAGGGTCCAACACATTAAGGTCCTTGGAACTCTAGATAATATTAGGCCTTACATGAAGTAATTTTCTTATTTCAAGGGCAGTAGGTCTATTTAAATACTGTAAACAAGAGATATCAGAAGACCGTGAGCAGATTTCATGTGTTTATGTTCATGAAATCAATCAATTTTTCCTTGCTCTGAAATATATTCGAATGTTCTGTTCATTTTCATGAATCTCCAAATGGAAAAGCCCTTAGAGATAACTTAGCAGGGTTCTTTCATCGGAGAAGCTGAGTCCCAGGGTGGTTTAAGTGCTTTGCGCGTGGACACGATTCATTCCTGACAGAGTGAGGACTAAGGCCTCTGTCTTCTAATGCAGGGCTTTCCTCTCTGTGTTCATCTTGTTTCCCCTATTTCCGGAAATGTCTAAGGATAGATAGACACCCGGTTCTCCTTTAATCATCATTTAGGGAAGTGGGGGGATCGTCTTGCGTGGTGACATTTTTAGTAAGATGACTCCCTTACGTATTTTGTGCTGCTGTTACTGAATATGTGAGACTGGATAATTTACAATCATCAGAAACTTATGGAATCACAGATATGGAGGCTGGGAAGTCTGAGCTCAAGGGGCTGTCATCTGGTGAAGGCCTTCTTGCTGCTTTATAACATGGTGGAGTTCAGCACGTGGCAGAATGGTAAGAAAGAGAGTGAAAGAGAGGGAACCAGCAGTTAGCGTAATGGCTATGTCGCTGGACACTCACATAGTCAACCGCGGTTTGCATCCCGGACCTGGTGGCTTAAAACTCACGCCGAGCACGTGTGCGTGTGTGCCCAAGATCCCGAGAGGAGAATGGAGGAGAAGGGATTGTGGCTTGGCCATCCCCCTGGGGGGGGGGTGATTTCTCGCTTTCTGTCTCTATATCTCTCTCTGTCTGTCTGGCAAGCGCACGCGCCCTACAGTGAAAATCTCTCCAAGAAAAAAAGAAAGAAAGAAAGAAAGAGAGTGAAAGAGAGAACGCAGGAGAGGGAGAATGAGGGAAGGTGAACCCACTCCTGTAGTAATAAACCTACTTTGTAATAATGTCGTTAGTCCATTTGTAAAGGAAGAACCCTCAGGAACTAGACACCTCTTAAAGGTCTCACCTCTTAATCCTGCTACCATGTCAAATTTCAACATGAATTTGGGAGGGGACAAACATTTAAATCATGGCAATGACTTTGACTTTAATGCATTTTAATGTATTACCTTTATTCCCTTTATTTTTAAATGAATTTTTATGTAAAGTTATTTTGTATCATTTATACTTTTCATTATTTGACATGAGCTTAATAAATATTGGGTTATTGGAAAAGTCATGACACATTTTTGCATAGAAAAACAGAGAAAATATGTCATGACTTTTCCGACAATCCAGTAGCATATGGTCTCTGAGCATTTTTATATTTATTGCTATGAATGAATGAATGAATGAGAGATTTTGGTTATTGAAATCCCAAATCCTTTGGGAGTCTTAGTCCCATCACATTATAATTTGTGCAAATTAGGGTGTACTCTAGAATCTTTTGAAACATGAGAAGTATTTACATTTGAATGTATAACATCAGGTCTTCCTATGTCCTCCAAAAAGCCAGTTTCAAAATAGGGACCTATCTATTTTAGACTATGACATCAATTCCTTGTCTGGAACAGGGAATCTTGGCTTTGCCTATTTGGTGAAATATAACTACCAGGAGAAAAAAATGGTATTTTAAAAATACTATTTTTGGGAACCAGCAGTTGGTGTAATGGCTGTGTCGCTGGACCCCCACGTGGTCGACTGCAGTTCACGTCCCGGATCCGGTGGCTTAAAACTCACATCAGGCGCGTGTGCGTGTGTGCCCAAGATCCGGGAGGAGAATGGAGGAGAAGGGATTGCGGTGTGACCATCCCCTCTGGGGGATGATTTCCCGCTTTCTGTCTCTCTGTCTCTCTCTGTCTGTCTGGCGAGCACACACGCCCTATAGCGAAAACCTCTCCAAAAAAAAAAAAAAACACAAAAAACAAAACTATTTTTGGGCCAGGAAGGTGGCATAGTGGTTAAGGTGGCTGAATCCTACATGATAAAGTGTATGATTTGAGTCCCAGGCCTAGCATCTTGAAAAACACACCAGGCACCTGTGTGTGTGTTTATCCAAAATCCCAGGAGGAGCATGGAGTAGGAGATTGCAGTGTAGCCATCCCGTGGGGACAGGGGTTTGATTTCTCACTCTGTCATTCTCTCTGGCAAGTGTAAGCCCCCTATAGAAAAAAAAAAAAAAAAGGACCAGTAGTTGGCGTAATGTCTATGTTGCTGGACACCCATGGAGTTGACCATGGTTCGAGTCCTGGACCTGGTGGCTTAAACTCACACTGGGCACATGTGCGTGCATGCCCAAGATCCCGAGAGGAGACTAGAGGAGAAGGGATTGTGGCATGACCATTCCTCCAGGGGGGGATTTCTTCCTGTCTCTCTGTCTGTCTCTGTCTTTCTGGTGAGCGCACATGCCCTCAAGCAAAAACCTCTCCAAAAAATATATCTCTTTACACAGGCAATGGAATGAAGGCATAAAGGAATAATAAAGGTGGTCCCCATACAGAGGCACTGAAGCAAATGTAGAAATCACAATAAAACACACACTGAATTTTTGACAAAATTGGCAGAACACTTTCTGGGTACCTTCCTTGACACCTGGGGATTTTAGGTTCACCCCAACTTCTTGTGTTGATATCATAAATGCATCAGGTGGACCCATCCTGCTATATGATGTTCCTATTAGCTATCCGAATGATCATATGACATGAGTAATAAGGGATTCTGAGAATATGGTGACAGCAATGGGGGCAGAGTTTTCCGACTTCTCCAAATTTATGAATAAAATCTGCAGATGGCAAGCCAACATATTTACAACAGAACTAGTGACGAGGTATCCCCAGACACCCCAAAACACCAGTGAATCAGTGTCTATGTGGCGGAATGTGGAGAAGTCTAATGGGGTATCTGACAGACTGAAGAACAGGAGCACCCCACAGAGCAAACAGAGGAGAACTGGAAAGTGCAGTGCATCCGTCCGAGAGCAGCAACTGAAATGAGGAGGATGAGCGGAAATTGCTTGCATTAAGGTCTGAAAGGGGTAGGTGAGTCTCCTCTGGACTCTCTTAAATTGTCCCTTCCAGCATAGGGGCTTATGCTGAGAAGCCACTTCTGGGAATAGAAATTAAACTGAGCAGAGTGGGAGAGAAGGGAGGAAGGAAGAAGGCCCAGATGAAAGTGCTGGAGGGGAATAGAGCCAGGAAAACTTAAAAACAAACCTCAGCCCAGCCGGCAGTGCAGGCAGCAGGGAGTGTGCAGGGCTGGAGCCACATGGAAGGCCACGTGTTTGGATCCCAGGTCAGCCTGAACGTGCCAGGACCTCCCATGGGCGCACCCATGATTCTGGTTGGCTGTTGGACTGGAGGGGGATGGTATGGTAAGACGCTGTCAAGGATACTTCTCTCTCTCTCTCTCAATAAATCAATAAACTTGAAAAAAGAGTAACATGAGGGAAGAAGCGGAAGAAGATGGCGCTCACCAGCTTTTTACCTGCACCTACTCAGCTATTTCAGGACCAGCTTGAGGCTGAAGAAAAGGCAAGATCCCAAAGATCACAACAGACTTCACTGATCTCATCCCGAAGAGAACCTCCCCCGTACGGGTACCAAAAAGGATGGATACCTCGGTTATTAGAGGATTTTGGAGATGGAGGAGCCTTTCCAGAGATCCATGTGGCCCAATACCCATTGGATATGAGACGAAAGGAAAAAAAAGTCGAATGCAGTAGCCATTCAGGTGGATCCTGAAGGAAAAATTAAATATGATGCAATCGCTCGACAAGAACAGTCAAAAGACAAGGTCATTTATAGTAAATACACTAACCTGGTTCCAAAGGAGGTTATGAATGCAGATGATCCAGACCTGCAAAGACCTGATGAAGAAGCTATTAAAGAGATAACAGAAAAGACAAAGGTAGCCCTAGAGAAATCTGTATCACAGAAGGTTGCTGCCGCCATGCCAGTTCGAGCAGCTGATAAACTGGCTCCTGCTCAGTATATCCGGTATACGCCATCTCAGCAAGGAGTGGCTTTCAACTCTGGAGCTAAACAGAGGGTTATTCCCTCCTTGCATTTCAAACTGGAAAAATGCAAAGGGTTATACAATTCCACTACACAAACGTCTAGCTGCTGATGGAAGAGGACTACAAACAGTACATATAAATGAAAATTTTGCCAAACTGGCTGAAGCCCTTCTACATTGCCGACGGAAGGCTTGTGAAGCTGTGGAAATGCGTGCCCAAGTAGAGAGAAAGATGGCTCAAAAAGAAAAGGAGAAACATGAAGAGAAACTTAGAGAAATGGCCCAAAAAAGCCAGAGAGTGGAGAGCTGGAATCAAAACCCATGTGGAAAAAGAGGATGGGGAGGCACGTGAGAGAGATGAAATCCGGCATGGTAGGCGAAAAGAGAGACAGCATGATAGGAATCTTTCCAGAGCAGCTCCTGATAAGAGGTCTAAACTGCAGAGAAATGAAAAACGGGACATCAGTGAAGTCATTGCTCTTGGTGTGCCCAATCCACGTACTTCCAATGAAGTTCAATACGACCAGTGGCTCTTCATCCAATCCAAGGGTATGGACAGTGGATTTGCAGGTGGAGAAGATGAAATTTACAATGTTTATGATCAGGCCTGGAGAGGTGGTAAAGATATGGCCCAGAGTATTTATAGGCCCAGTCAAAATCTGGACAAGGACATGTATGGTGATGACCTAGAAGCCAGAATAAAGACCAACAGATTTGTTCCCGACAAGGAGTTTTCTGGTTCAGACCATAGACAGAGAGGACGAGCGGACCAGTTCAGTTTGAGGAAGATCCTTTTGGTTTGGACAAGTTTTTGGAAGAAGCCAAACAACATGGTGGCTCTAAAAGACCTTCAGATAGCAGCCGTCCCAAGGAACATGAGCATGAAGGCAAGAAGAGGAGAAAGGAGTCGATAACACCTCTCTTCATAGTGAATGGACTAGTAACCCTAATGAGGCAAGTCAGATGGGGGAACACCTGGTAAATGGTCAAGATAAAAACCAAATCTGGGTGCCAGATCCCAGCACTACGTTTTATTACTGAAGTACAGTGTTTGTGCTTCTCCCGCCTTTTGGCATATAGAACGTAAAGTGCCCCCCCCACACACACACACAATCAAGACCACTTCCCTTTTGTGTGACACTGTTAGTTTGGGGTTAGTATTTTTGTGTAAGAGCAACTGTTTATGAATAAAATTACCCCAACCACCATGAGTAAGTTGATATTGGAACTGTTCTACCAAATGAATTCTGTCCCTATTCTGCTGTTTTAATTTGGAATAGGGAAAGTAAGCTCTTCCTTGATTCAACTATTTGTTTCAAATAAAAACATCTAGACAAAAAAAAAAAAAAAGAGTAACACGAAAAAGCAAACCTTTATATTTTTGCATGCTTCAAGAAAATAACAGGAGTGGGGGCTTTGTGAAAATAGAAAAGCTGCCTGGAGGCTCTCTTTCTTTTAAAATTTTAGGATAATGAATTTCATAAAAACAAGCAGCTGAGGTCAAACACCATACCAAATTATTATCTTAAAACAGAGATTAAAGAGCACAATAACACCCCATCAGACAATCAAAATAGATGTAAAGACAGTCTCAGAAAAGTCAAAACTGGAACTTTC
The DNA here is from genome assembly GCF_000334495.1 of Tupaia belangeri chinensis. NCBI lineage: Eukaryota > Metazoa > Chordata > Mammalia > Scandentia > Tupaiidae > Tupaia > Tupaia belangeri. The sequence continues at coordinate 619,755 of NW_006205257.1, forward strand.
TGCAATAGGTAATTTTGGGTGTCAACTTGACTAAATTAAGGAGTAAAGCATTGCTTCTGCATGTATCTTTGAAGGTGTTTTCCAAGGAGGTTGGCATGTGAGTGGGTGGACTCAGTGGGGACACTCCCTGTCACTATGTGTGGGTTCCATCCAGCTAACTGGGGGTCTGGATAGAACAAAAAGACAGAGAAAAGGATTTCCTTTCTCTCCTTGAGCTGGGACATGACCTTCTCCTTTCCTTAGCCATCAGGACCCAAGGCTCTCTTGCCTTGGGACTCCAGAACCTACACCTAGCCCCTCAGGTTCTCAGGCCTTCAGCCTCAGACTGAACTGCACCATCAGATTCTCCAGTTCTGAGGCGTTTGAACTTGCACTGAGCTACACTGCCAATATCCCAGGGTCTCCACTTCCAGACGGCCTGTCATGGAGCTTCTGAGCTTCCATAATCATATTAAGAATTTGCCAAATAAAACCCCCTCCTCTCTCTCTGTCCATGTAACCCTAATAGCCCTTATATTTTAAACTAAGGTAAAGACAGTAAGAAAATTATATAAGACATGAAAAAACAACAGAAACCAGAATTAGAAAAGCAGAAAACTTGACAGAACCAAGAAAAAAACCTAAAAATAAAAATTAATTTCAGAAATGAAGACTAAACTAGAAGGAAGCACAAATAAAATAATTGGACTTGTGTTTAAGATAGTTAAAATGAGGAAAATTTAATGAAGAAATAAATAATAAAATTAAGAAGTGATAAATACTGAAAATAGGCAAAGGAGATCCATCGTGTAAGTAATAAGAGTCCTTGAAGAGGAAAACTAAGGTAAGGGGGGGGGAAGAAAACATTAAAAGCTATAAGTATAAAAAAGTTCCCTGAAATTAAAAAATTGTTGAAATTACATATTGAAATAGCTCATCACATACCTGAGAATATTGATGGATAACCCAGAATAACAGACATCAAATCATTATTTTACTAAGATAATGGCAATTGAAAAAAATTCTTTTGATTATCTAAGCAAGAGAGCAGGTGATTTATAAGAGAGATTCAATTAAATTATCAGATTTTTTTTAGATGTTTTTGCTTTGTCAATTAAATTATTATCAGATTTTTTTTAGATGTTTTTGCTTTAGGGTGTCTGCACTCACCAAAGAGAGAAAGAGATAGGAATTACCCCCTGGGGGGATGGGCACACCTCAGTCCTTTCTCCTTCATTTTCCTCCTGAGATTTTGGGGGGCACCCACACACACACATGCACTCACATGAGTTTTTTTTTTTTCTTTTTTTTTCTTAGAGCTCTTCCCCCCCCCCCCCACTATAGGGTGTGTGCGCTTACCAGAAAGACAGAGAGAGACAGAGATAGAAAGTGAGAAATCACCCTCCAGAGGGGATGGCCATGCCACAATCCCTTCTCCTCCATTCTCCTCTTGGGATCTTGGGCATGCACACACACGCGCCCAGTGTGAGTTTAAGCTGCCGGGTCTGGGATTTGAACCGTGGTCGACTACATGGGAGCCCAGCGACATAGCCATTATGCTAACTGCTGGTCCAGACTCGCATGAGTTTCAAGCCACCAAGTCCTGGACTCGGAACTGTGGTCTGCCATGTAGAAGTCCAGTGCACATAACCACTTATACCCACCTGCTGGCCCCATTATCAGATTTTTTTTTTAAACAACAATACTTTATGCCTGAAGAAAGTGAAGTACTATATATTTTTAAAATTTTTATACTCTTAGGTTTTTTCCATATGATGTGTGTGCTTGCGAGAGAGAGAGAGAGAGAGAGAGAGAGAGAGAGAGAAAGTGAGAATCAGTCCCCAGGGTGGCGGGCATGGTCATGCTGCACTCCCTTCTCCTCCATTCTCCTCCTGAGATTTTGGCCATGCACACATATATGCTAGCATGATTTTCAAGGTGCCAGGTCTGGGATTTGAACTGTGGTTGGCCATGTGGGAGTCCAGTGGCTTAACCACCAACTACCTGCTGGCCCCAAAGTAACATATTTTTAATACTCAAGAAAATGCGAGCCAAAGGTTTTATAAACAAGGAAACTGACTTTCAGTTATTAAGATCGCCAGTATGAATTCACAAGAACTCAGAGAATAGTATTTCCGTGACCCTTTCTTGAGGAATCTGCTATGCAAAGTGCTTCAGACAATAACCCAAAAGACCAAAATGATCCAAAAAGATGCCAATTAAACAGATAGTTACTCTTAGAATTTAGACTATATTAGGGCAAAAGGGACAGAGTGTATGTTGTGTAATTACTATCTCTTCTGACACTGTAAATTTAGTACAGTGATAAAAAAACAGGGGGAGAGGGCCAGCTGGTGGTGTGGTGGTTAAGGTGGCTGGTTCCCACATGGCTGACTTCATGGTTCTAGTCCTAGACCCAGTGGTTTGAGAACATGCCAGGTACATCTGCATTCATGCTCCAAATCTCGAGAGATGGAGAAGAAAGAATTATGGCTTGGCCATCTTCCCTGGGGAGTAATTTCTTACTTTTTGCTCTTTCTCTGTCTCTCTCTGGTGAGCACACACACCCTATAACCCCTGCCCCCAAAAGGCATATATATGAAAATAATTTTCACTGTTCTCAGAAATCAGGTCAGTACTATTCATCTTAGACTCTTGTGCATATTACATAGGATAGGGTAAATTCTATAATTAGAAATATTCTAATTATGTCATCTCTATGTTTTAGAGAACTAGGATTCCCAGTGTGGAAGAAAGGAGACATGGATGTAATATAGAAGAGAAGTTAAAAATGGTCTTGGGTGGGCTCTGTGGCCTGGTGGTTAAGGGAGCTGGATTTCATATGGCCAGCCATATTGTTCAAAATCTGGCTCCGGTGGGACCAGCAGTTAGCGTAATGGCTATGTCGCTGGACTCCCATGTAGTCAACTGTGGTTCAAATCCCAGACCCGGTGACTTAAAACTCACGCCGGGCGTGTGTGCATGCATGCCCAAGATCCCGAGAGGAGAAAGGAGGAGAAGGGATTGCGGCATGGCCATCCCCTCTGGGGGGTGATTTCTCACTTCCTGTCTCTATATCTCTCTCTGTCTTTCTGGCGAGCGCGCGCGCCCTATAGCAAAAACCTCTCCAAAAAAAAAAAAGAAAAGAAAAATCGGGCTCTGGTAACTTGAAAAACACTCCTGGTACATGTACATGCATGGCCCAAATCCCAACAGGATAGTGAGGTGGAGGAGAAGGAATTGTGGAGTGACCCTGACCTGTTGGGGGGTGCTTTCTCCCTGTCCCTTTCTTTGTGTCTCTGGGAAGTGTCCATACTCCCTGGTGAAATAAATAAATGAATAAATGAATGAATGAATAAATGAATAAACAAACAAACAAACAAATAAATAAATAAATAAATAAGTAAAATCTGGATGGGGCCAAGTGATGGTGCAGCAGTAACACAACTGGATCTCAGAAAGCTCTCCTGGGTTCACCTCCCAGAACCTACTGAGCATACAGAGCAGATATGGGTGCGCCCAAGGTCCAGGCTGTATCACCATGTAAGGACCCTATTTTGGGTGTCCCTCTCTCTTTGCCTCATGGAAGAAATAAAACTTTAAGAATAGTCTTGAGTTTAAATGTAAAGTTACTAGTATGAAGTCAGTATTTTATTTTTTAAAAATATGTTTGTGTGTGAGTGTATTTCTAGTTCTGACTAATGAAAACACTTAGTGAGTACTTCTAGTGCCCAGATTATAGCCTTAAAATGCGATTTCCTGGCCCAGCCATGTGGTATGTGTTGCTGAGATACTATGCACCACAGGCTGGTCCCACCTGAGGGCTGAGCGTGGTGTGTGGTGGTGTGTGCCTGTAATCTGAGAAATTTGGGGAGGCAGATACAGAAGGATTGGGAGTTTAGGGCTGACCTTGACAACATAGTGAGACGACTGTGAAAAATGAGTCAGGTGTAGGGGCACAGGCCTGTGGTAGGGGCACAGACCCGAGGCAGGAGGATTGTGATGTGGCAATACCATATTTTACTTTTTTTTTTTTTTTTGAGAGGTTTTTGCTATAGGGCGCGTGCGCTCGCCAGACAGACAGAGCGAGACAGAGAGATAGAAAGCAGGAAATCACCCCGCCAGGGCGGATGGCCACGCCGCAATCCCTTCTCCTCCATTCTCCTCTCGGGATCTTGGGCACGCACGCACACGCGCCCGGCGTGAGTTTAAGCCACCGGGTCCGGGACTCGAACCGCGGTCGACTACGTGGGAGTCCAGCGACATAGCCATTACGCTAACTGCTGGTCCCGCAATACCATCTTAAAAAAGAAAATCCCACCAACAGGAACCAGAGTTCTTAGAAAAATGCCTGATTCTAGGTCTAGGGTAGAAAATGTACAGAATGAACTGGAACATTTTATACTAAAAAAATGAAGAAGTTAGCAGAGACTTTAAGGTCAAATGGACTCAGGAGCTAATTAAAAAAAAATCCCTATCGGCTACATTTGGGGCCATTTGAGCCATAATAAAGGAAATATATGTAATGAATCAAAACATCAAAATGTGTTCAAATCCTTAAGTTTATAATGATTTTAAAATAAAAACTCAGTCACCTGCAGAAAGGATCTAATTAGGGATCTAATTCACTATCTTGAAATTCATAAATAAAGAGAAAGATGGAAGCATTTATCTTAGATGACCTGGGCCAAGAGCAACCAGAGGTAGAAGGGGGATGCATCTCTTCATAAAAAATATTCTAAGTAATAAATAAAAGAGAAGTGGCAGAATTAGAATTTTGCCATTTGAATGGATTTAGGCATTGTGCATTGACAGCTGCTCACATCACAAAAGGAGAGATCATCAGACTTTATGTGTCTCCTAATGAAAGGACTCAGCACCACCTATGGTGTCGCCAAAGGGACTGAACCTGGGTCTGATCCATCCTCTGGATCCAGCTGCCAATTTGCAAGAAATACAGAGGAATATGTTGAATTATACCAAGAGTATCAATCGGCAAAACCAGACTGTGAGAAACTACAGGTCAAATGCCCCAGGTTTTTCAACAGATAAATTATAATGAAAAGAAAGGGATGGAGAGGAACCTCTAAAATTAAGAGAGACCTAAAAGACATATCAAACTTTTTTTTTTTTAAAGTCAAGACCATAGTGTCTAGAGGTGCATACTTGATGATAAAATCACATGTATACACACACACACACACACACACACACACATACACACACACACACACACAAAAGGCAAAATAATTGCTATAAAAAGCCAGGATAGTGATTGCTTTTGGGAAGTAGGAGAAGGTTGACCCTTAAGGTACATGAAGAGGTTTCTGGAGTGGCTGGGGAAATTCTTTTTTTTTTTCTTTAAAAAAATTTTTGTTTTTTTTTTTTTTGTAGATGTTTTTCTGTAGGGTGCGTGTGCTCGCCAGAGAGACAGAGAGACAGAAGCGAGAAATCACCCCCCAGGGGGGATGACCACTCCGCAATCCCTTCTCCTCCATTCTCCTCTCGGGATCTTGAGCACACATTCACATGCGCCTGGTGTGAGTTTAAGCCACCGGGTCCAGAACTTGAACTGCAGTCAACTACATGGGAGTCCAGTGACAGCAATTATGCTAACTGCTGGTCCCAAATTTTTTTTTCAAGATTCATCAGAGGGCACATGTGTTCACCAGAGAGCGAGAGAGATGGAGAGAGAGACAGGGACAGAGAGAAAGCAGCCCCGCAATGGGGCATGCTCATGCCACAATCTCTTTTCCTCCAGGTCTTCACTTCATCAGGACCCTGTGCACACATGGGTATGCATGCACATGCCCCTAGTCCACCCCTCAAGACTCTGGGGCAGGAACCAAGACCAGGCTGTATAGATGGCCATGTAGGACCCGTCTACCCCCACCACCAGGCCATGGAGCCGATCCTTAATTTATTTCTTGGTCTGAGTAGTAGTTCTGGGGGTATTTTTTTAATAATATGTTTATTTTCTGATAAATAGAAAAATAATGATAAGGTGACAAACATACTTTAAGTTTATATAATGATTTTCTCCTCTTAAGCATCCATTTTGAGGATTTTCTCAGTTCTAGCCAGACCCACAGGCCCAAATCAACCATCTGGAGTACCATTTCCTCGCTCTAGTGAGCCCTCCTCTGCCTCTCCCCCATCCAGTGATAGCCTGATATCACAACTGATGTTCCACCTTTACCAGGTTACCAGGAGAACAGAGCTAAAATGTGAACTCATGATCAAATATGTCCATAAAGAAGGTAGACATTTTTTCTTTATTTATTTTTTAAAAAAAGAATTATTAATTTATTATCATTATTATTTTTAATTTGCCACAGGGCATGTGTGCTTACCAGAGAAAGACAGAGAGAAAGAGATAAATAGAAAGAGAGAGAGAGCAAGCTGCCAGGTCTGGGACTCAAACCAAGGTCAGCCATGTAGGAATCCAGTGGCCCAACCATTGTGCCACCTGCTGGCCCCTATTTCTTTGTTTTTAAAACCTGTTACTCATAACTTCTAAGAATTAGAGAATTGTCATTCTCTCATTTATTCTCATGACATGCTTTCAAGATTCTTCATGTATAGGATAAGGCAGGTAAATAAGGTGAGTTTCAAGGTCTCCTTCAGTCAGCTCTAATGTTTGGCATTTGAGGTAGAAGTGTATTACTCTCCATATTCTTCTTGTGGAGACGCTATAAAACAGAGCAGTTTCATGGCGTTCTCTAGGTCACACAGGGAACTGTAGGCTCTGTCAGGCCACCCCAGAAATTGATTGCCAGTTTAATTCCTCTGTTTTGGTTGTCAGTGCCATCTTCAGAAATAGGTTTTATTTTAAGATTTCCCTTCCACTGCCTTCCTTCCATGCCTTCTGGCAAGGACCTGAGAAGGAGCACATTGTTTTTGAATTATAGTCGTTAAAGGTATATTCTGAATGCTTTGCTTGACACTTGAAATCTCCTCCACCCCCCCCACCCCACCCCCCCAAAAAAAAAACCAGAAAAGGTTTTGACAGAACTAGGACATGGAAAGCAAAAAGTCAATTAAAGCTGAATTTTTTCAAGAGCCACATAAATGTTATAAAAGTGCCACATACTTGAGCCATTTTAGCAGTTTTCCATCTGTTTTTGTTGTCTCAAAAGGAAGAAAGTTTTTCTAGCTTTTCTCGGAATTGTTTAAGTGACTTCCATCATCTCAGTGAGTGGGGTGTTCTTAACTCCGTACGTCATTCTTAGTCTGAAGGTTGGATCAGGATGCAGTCATTTATTTGGCTGGCTTTGCCTCCTTTGGCTTGGAGAAACAAAGAATGTGGATTCTTTGACTTCAGCAGAGCCAAGAAGCATTGAGGGTCGTCCTTCAAATACATTTTCCACAGGCTCCATCTCTTCTTGGGCATAAACAGGCTGTTGTGAAACATACAGACATTCAGGAGATTCTATAAATCGAATCTTCCATCTTCTGTTAATATGGCTTTTAGCAATAAAGCCATTATCATGAAGTGCCATAAAAGGCATCTTTTTTTTTTTTCTTTTCATCTGTTGCCTACTCAGCATGGGGTTTATTGCTATTTAGAAATCTGATTGCTAAATGCTAAACTAGGCAGGTCACCCTGCAGTAAATAGATGGGTCTCTGATATGCCACCTGCTGCCATTCAGGACAACTGGCATTTGTTTTGGGTGGCAAGACCTAAAATGCCAACAGAGACGTGCTTCCTTTATTTTTGATTGCTAGTTAAATGTTCGTTAATCGACTCTGTTGATGATTAGTGGGTGGGTAGTCTATGAACTGATCCAGCTTAGGTACTTTTTCAGAGTTTGGTGCTCTGAGAAATTTTAGTGCTGGATAATATAGAAATTACCCAAGAAATTTACACTCAAATTGGGGAAATAATACTGAGCAACAGAAGCAATCTGAGAACCACCAAATGCTAACATCTATTCTATTTTATAAAGACTTTGTGTTGCATTTTGCTAAGTGCCCCATTCAAGGTGGTTTGTTATTATTATTACTCAGGTACTGGAGGTAGGATTTTAGAGTGAACTAAAGGTAGGCTGGAATACTGATGATGTGGAAAGGAGGAGGCCTTTGGAGAATGAATGAAATTTGCAGAAATGGAAGGATTCTGAAGGCAGCATGGTATAGATTAGGTCATGGAATAGAGTAGGTCAGTTCTCCGTTTAAGATTTAGCATGATCATGTCAAAGTCATTCTGCCACCTTCTTTCCAACTTTCAGGAGTTTGTCCTTGTCTTTTCTGTTTCCTTTTCTCTCTCTGCAGATATATGCCTTTTATTTATTTATTTGAGAAAATAACTTTATTGTCATTTTAGTGAGGTTAAGGGAGAGAGTGGAAATAGATCCTTATGTTTAAACTATCATTTTTTCAAAGGAGTTTTCTTTGTCTGGAAAGAAACTTTTTATTGATAGTTTTATATAATCCCTTTTTGTCTATTTTTGCTTTTATTGCTTGTGCTTTTGGGTTCATAAAAAAAATTATTGTCCAGACCAATATCAAAAAGTTTTCCACCATGTTTCTTCTTATAGTTTGTTTTTTTGTTTGTGTGGTTGGGTTTTTTTAAGATAGATTTTTGCTATAGGGTGTCTGGGCTTGCTGGTGAGTCAGAGACAGAGACAGAAAGTGAGAAATCACCCCCCATGGGGGATGGCCACACTGCAATCCATTCTCCTCCATTCTCCTCTCAGGATTTTGGGCATGCACACACAGGCACCCAGAATGAGTTTGAAGCCTTTGGGCTGAGACTTGAACCATGGTCAGCCATGTGAGAGTCCAGTGACATAACCATTACACCATCTGCTGGTCCCTCTTCT
>NW_006205257.1:628685-632220 GCF_000334495.1 Tupaia belangeri chinensis
GAGACATAGAGACAGAAAGCGAGAAGTCACCCCCCAGGGGGGATGGTCACGCCGCAATCCCTTCTCCTCCATTCTCCTCTCGGGATCTTGGGCATGCACGCACACGCGCCCGGCGTGAGTTTTAAGCCACCGGGTCCGGGACACGAACCGTGGTCGACTACGTGGGAGTCCAGCGACATAGCCATTACGCTAACTGCTGGTTCCCCATGTTTAAGTTTTTAATATACTTTTGTACATGGTGTAAGATAAGGATCGAGTTTCATTCTTCTGCATGTAGATATCCAGTTTTCCTGACACTATGTTTTGAAAAAAACTGTCCTTTCCCCATGGTGTATTCTTGGCATCTTTGTTAAAAACCAATGAATATCTTTTTTCTTTTCTTTTCTTTTCTTTTCTTTTCTTTTCTTTTCTTTTCTTTTCTTTTCTTTTTTAATTGCCTAATTGCAAGTACAGAAAAGAAAAAAAAAGCTAAAGTGAGTCTCTCATAGGCAGTATATAGTTAAATCTTGTTTTAAAAATTCATTGAGCTGAGTGGAACTGAGGCAGGGGCTTTCACTGGCCCCAGACCCAGCTCCAGCTCTGGCCCTAGCCTAGCTCTTTTAACCTCAGAGCCCCCTTTTCCCGGCCAGAAAGGGCAGCCCCCAGCTCTCCAGCAGAGCCCAGTTCCATCTGCAACCTCCTGGCCAGTTAGGGAAACTGAGGCAGGGGCTTTCACTGGTCCTGGCCCCAGCTCCAGCTTTGGCCCCAGTCCAGCTCTCCTAACCTCAGAGCTCACCCCCACCAGAAAGATAGAATGCTTTTATTTTTCTTCTTTCTTTTGTTAATTCCTACTACTTCTTTCCCCATAGGGCAGCCCCCAGCTCTCCAGCAGAACCCAGTTCCATCTGCGGCCCCCTGGCAAAATCACACACTAAGCTAGTGTTCAGGGCGCAACTTTTAATTTTTTCTCTTTCATACTCTTTTTTTCTTCCCTCTTATATTGTCATCTTCTCATTCTTCACCTACCCAGAGGGACTAGACAGGTCTAGAATCATAGTTTTCAAGTACCCTTGTATTGTGAGACTCCCTGGGATTCCCTCTTTTACTGAACCACCTGGGAAAAAGGAGAAATTGCTCTTTAGACACCTGAATAGAAGACTCCTCCGGTGGGGACCACATTGCTAAACACATCCTCCGGTGGGTGCCCCATTGCTAAACACAACAGAAGAGAGACTCTGGCACACATCAATCCACAGCAAAAGGGAAGCAAACTTGTTCCTAGTGGCAGAAACATTCTCCAAAAAGATATCAAAAAGTGAATATATCAACCAATGGCTAGAAGGAAGAGCCTCAGGTTTGATGAAACCAGGAAATATGTCTACTTGAAAGAACAATAACTCCCCTCCATCTCTTGAAAAAAAAAAAAAAAAAAAACAGAAGAAATTACTGAAATGTCAGAGAAAGAATTCAGAACATTCAGAGTGACAAAACTCTTTATGAGTTGGAACAGAAAAAGAGACAATGAACTCCCGGAGATGAGGAAACCCTTCCATGATTTGAAAGAAGAAATGGATACTATAAAAAAGAATCAGATGGAACTATTAGAGATGAATTCTGTAATACAGTAAATCAAAAACTCTCCAAAATATTGAAAGCCGATTAGACCATGCTGATGATCAAATATCCAAGGTAGGAGATAAAACCTCTGACCTAGAAAAAGACACCAAAAAGATAGAGAAAATAAAAAATAAAAATGATGATTATATACGAGAAATACCAGATTTCATTAAACATCTAAATATCTGAATAATTGGTATCTCAGAAGATGAAGAAACTGATAAGGGCATGGAAAAATCTATTCCATGAAATCCTGGAAGAAAACTTTTCCAGTTTAGAGAAAAACCTCAAACATCCAGACCCAGGAAATACAAAAGACCCCAAATAGAATCAACCCAAGAAGATCCTCCCCAAGGCACATCTTAGCCAGACTGGTCAAAACCACAGATAAAGACGAGATACTAAAATTGGCAAGAGAGAAACAAGTGACTTACAAAGGTTATCCCATCAGGCTACCACTGGACCTTTCAATGGTAATAATGCAAGCAAGGAAAGAAAGGGAAGACATATCGAAAGCGTTGAGAGGAACAACTTCAGTCAAGGTTATTATATCCAGCAAGATTATCCTTCACATGGGAAAAAAAAGATCAGAATCTTCTCAAACAAAACCTGAAAGTATTTGCCGACACCAGACCAACTCTTCAGGAAACCCTGAAGAGAGTCCTGTTCCAGGAAAACTAAAGAATGAGCAGCCAGAAATAAGGGGATAAAAGACAACCAAGACAGTGGCCAACTTAAAGGTAGGAACAAGTCTGGAAATATTGATAATAACACTAAATGTTAATGGATTAAATTCTCTAATCAAGAGACACAGACTGCCTGAATAGATTAAAAAAACAGAAACCCTCTATCTGTTGAATACAAGAAATGCATCTCATGAATAAAGGCATGCATAGACTAAAAGTGAAGGACTGTATAAAGGTCTTCCATGCAAATGGGAACCAAAAAAGAGCTGGAGTAGTGATACTAATTCCCAACAAAATAGGCTTTAAAACAAAAACTGTTTGAAGAGACAAAGAAGGGCACTATGTAGTAGTAAAAGGGCTAATCTATCAAGAAGCTACAACACTTACAAATATTTATGCACTTAATTCAGGAGGACCCAAATAAATACATGAAGGAAAGACTACTAGATCTGAAAAGAGAGAGAGACTGCAACACACTAATTGTTGGAGACCTCAACACCCCACTATCTCCTCTGGGCAGATCATCTAGAAAAAAATTAAGTAAAGAGATAAAGTATCTAAATGATACCATAAATCAAATGGACTTAACAGACATCTATAGAACTTTCCACCCAAAACCCAAAAGATACTCCTTTTTTCTCATCCCCACATGGAACCGTTTAGAAGATTGACCACATAGGAGGGCACAAAGCAAACCTCTACAGATTCAAAGGCATAGAAACTATATCCAGCATCTTCTATGACCATGATGGAATTAAACTTGATATTAATTTCAAGAAAAATCTTCAGAAATACACAAATACATGGAAACTAAATAACCTACTCCTGAATGACTTCACAACTACCGAAGAAAAATCAAAAGATTCATGGAAGCCAATGACAATGAGGACGAGTTTTCATAATCTTTGGACACTGCAAAAGCAGTCATAAGAAGGAAGTTCATAGCAATTGGTGCACATAAGAAGAAGATAGAAAGAAGGCAAATGGGATCACCTATCATCATACCTCAGAGAATTAGAAAAGCAACAGCAAAAAAAAAAAAAAAAAAAAAAAGACCCTGGCATTTGATAGAAAGTGGTCAAATATGGAAGATCTATTTGCAAAAACCTCTCAACTTCCCAAAAAAAAAAAAAAAAAAAAAAAAAAAAAAAAAAAAAAAAAAAGACCAAAAAACTCCAGGAGAAGAGAAATAATAAAGATCCAAGCAGAAATAAATGAAATAGAAAATAAATGAACTATACAGAAAATAAATG
>NW_006205257.1:642657-648627 GCF_000334495.1 Tupaia belangeri chinensis
AATATTGATAATAACACTAAATGTTAATGGATTAAATTCTCTAATCAAGAGACACAGACTGCCTGAATAGATTAAAAAAACAGAAACCCTCTATCTGTTGAATACAAGAAATGCATCTCATGAATAAAGGCATGCATAGACTAAAAGTGAAGGACTGTATAAAGGTCTTCCATGCAAATGGGAACCAAAAAAGAGCTGGAGTAGTGATACTAATTCCCAACAAAATAGGCTTTAAAACAAAAACTGTTTGAAGAGACAAAGAAGGGCACTATGTAGTAGTAAAAGGGCTAATCTATCAAGAAGCTACAACACTTACAAATATTTATGCACTTAATTCAGGAGGACCCAAATTAATACATGAAGGAAAGACTACTAGATCTGAAAAGAGAGAGAGACTGCAACACACTAATTGTTGGAGACCTCAACACCCCACTATCTCCTCTGGGCAGATCATCTAGAAAAAAATAAGTAAAGAGACAAAGGTTCTGAATGATACCATGAATCAAATGGACTTAACAGACATCTATAGAACTTTCCACCCAAAACCCAAAAGATACACCTTTTTTCTCATCCCCACATGGAACCGTTTAGAAGATTGACCACATAGGAGGGCACAAAGCAAACCTCTACAGATTCAAAGGCATAGAAACTATATCCAGCATCTTCTATGACCATGATGGAATTAAACTTGATATTAATTTCAAGAAAAATCTTCAGAAATACACAAATACATGGAAACTAAATAACCTACTCCTGAATGACTTCACAACTACCGAAGAAAAATCAAAAGATTCATGGAAGCCAATGACAATGAGGACGAGTTTTCATAATCTTTGGACACTGCAAAAGCAGTCATAAGAAGGAAGTTCATAGCAATTGGTGCACATAAGAAGAAGATAGAAAGAAGGCAAATGGGATCACCTATCATCATACCTCAGAGAATTAGAAAAGCAACAGAAAAAAGAAAAAAAGACCAAAAAACTCCAGGAGAAAAGAAATAATAAAGATCCAAGCAGAAATAAATGAAATAGAAAATAAATGAACTATACAGAAAATAAATGAAAGTAAAAGTTGGTTCTTTGAAAGATAAACAAAAGCAATATACCACTAGCTAGACCAATTAAGAAGAGAGAAAGGAACCAGGTAAATCAAATTTGCAATGAAGCAGGCAATATAACAACAGACATAATAGAAATACAAAACATCCTTAATACTATGAACAACTATATGCCAACAAACAAGAAAATCTGGATGAGATGGCCAAATTCCTGGACACATGTAATCTACCAAGATTGAGTCAGAAGGATGTATAAAGTCTTAATAGACCCATAACAAGCCAGGAGGTTGAATCAGTAATAAATAACCTTCCAACAAAGAAAAACCCTGATCCTGCTGGCTTTATCTCTGAATTCTACAAAACTTTTAAAGAAGAGTTAACCCCCATCCTGCTAAAGATCCAAAAGAGTGGAACTCTCCCAAATTCATTTTATGAAGCCTCCATCACCCTCATTCCCAAAACAGATAAGGGCATGATGAGAAAGGGGAACCATAATTATTTCAATTGATGCAAAAAAGCATTTGATAAGATACACATTTCTTCATGACAAGACTCTCAGCAAAATCTGCATAGAAGGGTCATTTCTCAACACAATAAAAGCTATGAAAAAAAAACCTATAGCTAACATCATCCTTAATGGGGAAAAGCTGAAAGCTTTCCCACTAAAATCTGGTATAAGACAAGGATGTCCACTTTCTCCACTCCTTTCAATAGAGTACTGGAAGTCCTCACCAATGCAAGCAGAAAAGAGAATAAAATGAAAGGCATTCAAATAGGAAAAGAAGAGGTGAAATCATCTCTGTTTGCAGATGCCATGATTGTATTCATAGAAGCCCCAATGGTATACATGAAAAAGATTCCTTCCATGAAAAAAATTCCTAAAAGTAATAAATGAATAAAGTTTCAGGGTACAAAATCAACATACAGACATCTATAGCATTTCTATATATGAACAGCAGGCAGACTGAGATAGAACTGAAAAAGGTAACTCCATTTAACATAGCTACAAAAAGTGTAAGATACCTAGGAATAAATCTAGCCAAAGAAGTTAAAGACCTCCACAAGGAAAACTAAGAGAAGTTAAAAAAAGAAACTGAAAATGGCACAAAAAAGTGGAAAGACATCTTAAGTTCCTGGATTGAAAGAATTAATATAATCAAAATGGCAATTCTGTCAAAATTAATCTACATACTTAATGCAATCCCAAACAAAATGCCAGAGACATTCTTTACATATCTAGAAAAGACAATCATACGATTTGTCTGGAATCATAAAGGACCCCATATTGCCAAAGCAATCCTGCACAAGAAGAATTTAGTGGGCAACATCTCACTCCCTGATCCAAAAATATACCACAAAACAGTGATAATCAAAACATCAATGAATTGGCACAGAAACAGACAGGTAGACCAATGGAACAGAACAGAAACCCCAGAAATAAACTCCCAAATGTACAACCAAATGATTTTTGACAAAGGGTACATCAATTCAGTGGGAAAAGGAAAACCTCTTTAGCAAATGGTGCTGGAAAAACTGGATATCAACCTGCAGAAAGATGAATCTGAAATCCTACCTCTCACCATTGACAAAAAACAACTCAAAGTGGATCAAAGATTTAAACCTAAGACTTCAAACTACTGGTGGAAAACACTGGGGAAACTCTGGAAGACATTGGGATAGGCAAAGACTTCTTAAATAAGACCCTTGAACCACAGTCAATAATCCCCAGACCCTCGAACCACAGTCAATAATCCCCAAAAATAGACAAGTGGGATTAAGACGTCAAATTAAGAAGTTTCTGTATGGCAAAAGACAAAGTAATTAGTGTGAATCGACAGCCCTCAGAATGGGAAAATATTTTTGTAAACTGTGCGTCAGATAAGGGACTGGTAACCAGAATACATAGAGAACTCAAGCAGCTTTCCTGACAAAAAGATGATCAACCCCGTTAAAAGATGGGAGAATGAATTTAAAAAAACCCATTCTCTAAGGAAGACATATGAATAGCCAAAAGGCATATGAAATCATGCTCAGCATCTCTCATTATAAGGGAGCTGCAGATCAAAACCACAATGAGATACCACCTAATTCCAGTCAGAATGACTAAGATTAATTTAAAAAGAGAGAGAGAGAGAGAGAGGTGCTGGTGGGGGTGTGGTGAAAAGGGAACTCTCCTATGCTGCTGGTGGGAATGTGAATCTATCCAACCACTGTGGAGAACAATATGGAGATTCCTCAAAGATCTACAAATAGAACTACCATATGATCCAGCAATCCCACTTGTTGGTATCTA
This sequence comes from Tupaia belangeri chinensis, assembly GCF_000334495.1. NCBI lineage: Eukaryota > Metazoa > Chordata > Mammalia > Scandentia > Tupaiidae > Tupaia > Tupaia belangeri. The sequence goes on from NW_006205257.1 coordinate 646,008, forward strand.
CCCAAAGGACAGAAGAATCCTTAGTCGGAAAAGTGCTTGCAGATCGATGTTTATTGTGGCATTGTTCACAGTTGCTAAGACATGGAACCAGCCCAAATGTCCATGAACAGAGAAATGGATTGAAAAAGTGTGGCACATACACTCTATGGAATACTGCTTAGCCATAAAAAAAGAAGATCCTGGCTTTTGACAGAAAGTGGATGAATATGGAAGATTTACTGCTGGGTAAAGCAAGCCAGGCTATGAAGGAAAGACATTATATGTCTCCACTTAATATATACCGAGTATCCACACTTTATAGCCGAAACTGAATGACTAGTGGATATAAAAACATAGAAAATGGTTATAAAAACCAAATACAGTGTGAGAAGAGGGTGGGTGAAGGAGGAGAGTATGAGGAAGGACATTAAGGAGAAAAACAGAGAGGCAAGGCACTTATGGGACAAAGAAATGGGTTATCTGTTGAAGATATCATGTATAATATTCTCAACTGGATTGGTGAGAAACGTATACATGTTGGAATATTCACTTTGCAAGCTAAGTGACATATGTGATTGAATGTATAAAAGAAATTAAAATTTTTAAAAAAGCAGAAAATAAAATCATTGAGCCACTCTATGTTTGCTTTTGTTTGTTTGTTTGTTTTGTAAGATTTTTGCCATAGGGCATGTGCACTCACCATTGTCTCACATTGAGAGAGACAATGGGAGAGGGAAGCGGGAAATCACTCTCTAGGGGGATGGTCACCCTGCAATCTCTTCTCTTTTCTCCTCTTGGGATTTTGGGCATGTACACATATGCACCTGGTTTGATTTTCAAGCATTGGGTCCAGGACTCAAACTGTGGAGTCAGTCGTGAGGGATCTAGCACCTTAATCACCTTGCTACTGTCTGATCCATACTCTTTGTCTTTTGATTGGACAGTTTAATCCATTTACTTTAATTATTTTATTGATAGGAAAGGACACACAGTGACATTTTGCTGATAGTTTTCTGGCTGTTTTGCAGCTTCTTCATTCCATTTTTCCTCTCTTGCTGTCTGCCTTTGTGATTTGATCATTTCTTATAGTAATGTTCTTTGATTCCTTTCTCTTTTGAGCATCTACTACAGATTTTTTCATTGTGGTTATCATGAAGTATTCATAAAACATATTAGGGTTGAACAGTCTATTTTAAGCTGATAATTTAATTTCAATTGCAGAAAACATAAATAGCTACACTATAATGTTTCTCCCCCTCTACACACGCATTTTACATTTTGATGTCACAAATGATATCTTTTATATATTTAGTATTCATTAATTAATTACTGTAGCTGTTATTTTTTATAATACATATTTTTATTAATTTATTTATTTTGCATTATTTCACGGAACATCACCACAGCATACAAAATGTGATTTTCCAGCCAGAATACACTGTAAAGTGGCTTAATCATACATATTATCGCTAACAAATAATTTTCCATTTCTTGGTTCTTGTGTGTGTGTATATATATAAATTTTTCCCCCGCCCTATTTCTCACCCTCTGCCATTTCCCATCTTCCTCCCACCCTGTCTCTGGTATATGCAGTTGTTTTCTATTCCTTTATTCTTTCCCACATTGTATTGATTCACAAAATATCTTAATTAGTCTAAATACTTTCAACAGTAAGTTCAGCTTATATGTACATTTAGGCATGAAACTCTGTGGGTAGAATGAATATACTATAAAATAGCACATAGCTGAGGCTATATACCTTTACTGTGGTTACCAAATCGGTATTTTTTTAAATACACTTTTTAATTTCAAGAAAGGCAATTTTAGCGTTAATAAATCAAAATCCAAAAATGTTCAGAGAACTTTGCTTAATACTTAAAGCCAGGAAACAGGTTAGGATTCTGTTCGAATAGTAGGTACATGGACCTGTCCACAACTTAAGAAAAGGCAAAGCTCCTTAACACTGGAAAACAGAGCATAGAAGGTCAGTAACGTTTTAGTCAAAAGTCATAAAATTCTATTTCACCAGTTCAAGCTTATGTACTTTATCTTCTCATGTGGTCCAATCTCTCCGTTTAAATTCAGAAGATAACATTTGTACTTGTCCCTACCATTAAGCTGGCTGTTTTCTTAGCTGTTTTAGAACTCTTATTTCTGTGTGTCTGACTTTAGTTTTCCTGGGATAGCACTCCCTTCAGCACCTCTTGGGAAGCTGGTCTGGTATTGGTTAATTCTTTCAGGTTTTGTTTAACTGAGAATGTTTTTGTCTTCTCTTCCCATATGAAAGATAATCTTGAGACCAGCAGTTAGCGTAATGGCTATGTCGCTGGACTCCCATGTAGTCGACCGTGGTTAGTGTCCTGGACCCGGTGGCTTAAAACTCACGCCGGGTGCGTGTGCGTGTGTGCCCAAGATCCCGAGAGGAGAATGAAGGAGAAGGGATTGCGGCGTGACCATCCCCCCTGGGGGGTGATTTCTTGCTTTCTGTCTCTCTGTCTCTCTCTATCTTTCTGGTGAGTGCACGCGCCCTATAGCAAAAACCTCTAAAAAAATAATAATAATAATCTTGTCGGGTACAGTGTTCTTGGTTGAAATTGTTTTTCACTCAACACTTTGAATATATTTTCCTGTTCTTTCCTTG
>NW_006205257.1:648996-650530 GCF_000334495.1 Tupaia belangeri chinensis
GGGGGGGGGGGCTATTTTCTCAGTCTTTGTGGTGGATTTTACTAGTCCAGCGATTCTGTCTTCTAGATCTGAGATTTGATTTTCTGTTTGATTCTTTTTTATGGTGTGTATTTCCTTTTCAGCTCTCTTAAGAACTTCCTTACCTCATGGAACTCAGCTTCTTTTCTTCTGATGTTCATTGTCTCTCTTCTTTTCTGTCTGTTAGTTTTGTCACTATGAATACTCTAAATTCTTTATCAGACATTTCCATGAGTTCCATTGTACTATTTGGGGATGAAAAGAGGAGTTATTCTTTTCTCTTGGGGGTGAGGTATTTTCTTGGATTCACATATTTCTTGTGCCCCTGCAGTGATTTCTAGTCATCTGATGGGTTTGTTTCTTCCTAATTTCTAGAAGACCAATCTGAGCGATCAGAGGTGCACAGGAGGTTGTGGTCTGCAAACTCTTTGGCGTTGCGTTTTTCTCCCTTTGTATAGCAGATTCAGTGGGAGTTGAGGAATATGAGGACCCTAATAGTATTTGGATTTTGGCAACTTTCCACATGGACTTGTCTAGACACTCAGTGGGTGGAGGCAGGGTAAATTCTCAGCAGAACATCTTCATTGTGCTTATCTCTGAAATCACTAGATCTGGCAGACTCAGTCTTCTTTGCTGTTGTTATTTTTAATGCTTTGTTCTTTTAACTTTCATACTAGATTTAAAAGTGATTTATGTACCACCGTAATGTATTAAGAGTATTCTGAATTTGACTGTGTTCTTACCATTGCATGAGTTTATATGTTTCATATAAACTTACATATGGTTTCATGTAAACTTACATATGTTTTCATGTTGTTAGTATCCTTTCATTACAATTCAAAGAATTCCCATTAGCGTTTCTTATAAGGCAGGTCCAGTGGTGATAAATCCCCACAAGGTCTGTTTGCGAAGGTGCTTATTTTTCATTTATTTCTGAAGGACATCCTTAACAGGTGCAGTATTTTTGGCAGGTTTTTTTTTCTTTCTCAGCACTTTGAATACATCATTTTACTATGTCCTGATCAGCAAGGTTTCTGATGAGAAATTTGCTCATAGTCTTGTAGAGGATCCCTTGTATATGATGAGTTTCTTTTCTCTTTGCTGCTTTCAAAACATTCTCTTTGTATTTGACTTTGAGAGTTCTTCTCTCTGGATTTTAGGCATGCATGCACGTGGGCCCGGCATGAGTTTTAAGCCACCAGGTCTGGGACTTAAACTGCAGTCGACTATGTGGGAGTCTAGTGACGTAGTCCATAATCATTATGCCACCTGCTGTCCTGGTTCTAATGTTTCTTGGTGAAGATTTCTCTGTAATATATTTAGGTTTCTTTGAGCTTCATGTTCTAGATGTTCATTTCTCTCTCCAGATTTGATCAGTTTTCTGTCATTTAAAAAATATTTATTTATTTAATTCCATTTGTTATTATTATTATTATTATTATTATTATTATTATTTTGGAGAGGTTTTCACTATAGGGTACATGCGCACACCAGACAGACAGAGAGAGACATAGAG
>NW_006205257.1:650557-700599 GCF_000334495.1 Tupaia belangeri chinensis
TGGTCATGCTGCAGTCCCTTCTCCTCCATTCTCCTCTCGGGATCTTGGGCACGCATGCACACGCGCCCGGCATGAGTTCTAAGCCACCGGGTCTGGGACGCAAACCGCGGTTGACTATGTGGGAGTCCAGCGACATACCCATTACGCTAACTGCTGGTTCCCAATTATTATTATTATTTTTTAAACTGACCAGATAGAGACAAAGAGGGAGAAAGGGAAAGTGAGAAAGCAAGCCACCAGGTTCAGGACTTGAACCAAAGTTGACTGTGTAGGAATACAGTGCCTTTAACCACTACACTATTTTGTCATTTTTTTTTTTCTTAAGAGAGGTTTTTGCTATAGGGTGCATGCACTCACCAAAAAGGCAGAGACAGAGAGACAGAAAGCAAGAAATCACCCCCCAGGGGAGATGGTCAAGCCGCAATCCCTTCTCCATTTTCCTCTCGGGATCTTGGACATACACGCACATGTGTCCAGCATGTTTTAAGCTGCCCCATCTGGAACTTGAACCACGGTCGACCATGTGGTCGTCCAGTAACATAACCATTACACCATCTGCTGGTCTGTCTGTCACTTTTTTTTAAAGGGAGTTTACTGTCCCTTTCTATTTCTCTACTCATTCTGGTATACCCATATATAATGCATATATTAGTTTGCTTTATGATGTCTCATAAGTCTCATAGGCATTCTTCACTTTTATTTCTTTTATTGGTTCTTTTGCCTGGAAAAAAACTAATGCCAGATTATGCTTTCCTGTTTGAAAAAATTATTTTGTCTATCTTAGAGTTACTCAGCAGATTTGCACTTGAAAGGTAGAGAAAGTGAAAAGAAGAAATGGTTACTATGAGGTCTAACAATATGATAGAGTGAGCACACATGCCCTATGGCAAAGAAACAAACAACAAAAAACTCTTAACAAAAAAAGCAGCCAAGGAATAAAGTCAGATTACATAGAAAAACATCATTTAGACTGACAACTGACTTTTCAATAGCAATAATGGAAGGTGATGATGCTATTTAAAAGTTAAGTATCATACATCTTCTCTTTTCTGTATATATGACCTGTTTTTCTTAAATTTTTCTTTTAGTTGGGAATTCTGAAATTTTACAGTTATATATCTATGAGTAAATATTGTTTTATTCATTGCACTTGACTTAGAATTTTTTTTTAAAGTTTTTTATCATAGGTTGCATGCATTCGCTGGAAAGAGAGAGAAAGGGAAATAGACAAATCACCCCCCAAGGAGATGGCCATGCTGCAGTCTCTTCTCCTCCCTTCTCTTCTCAGGATGTTGGGCACACATACACATGGCACAATGGCTTGAACTGCAGTTGGCCATGTGAAAGTCCAGAGCTTTAACCACCACACAACCTGCAGGCCCCTTACAAGACATTTAACTTGGCAACTCATTGTCTTTAGTTTTAGATTTTTTTTCTTGCATTCGTTTTTTTGAAACTTTCCAACTCTAGATTGGTACAATTATTTTAAAAATTCTCTATTTTCTTTCTCTTAGTTTTCTTCTTTCCTTCCTTTCCTTGTATTATAAGAAAATTATTTGATTTAAATTTTCAACCTCTATGTGCATTTAAAATTTTAATGATTATATTTTAAATTTCCTTCTCTATCTTTTTTGTTGTTGTTCTTTGTTTTTTTAAAAGAGATTTTTGCTATAGGGTGTGTGTACTCACTGGAAAAACAGAGATAGAGAGACAGAAAGTGAGAAACCCCCCTTCTCCCCAGGTGCGATGGCCACACTGTAATCCCATCTCCTCCATTCTCCTCTCAGAATTTTGGTCATGCACACACACTCACCTGGCCTGAATTTACACTGCCAGGTCCAGGACTTGAACTACGATTGACTACATGGGAATCCAGTGACATAACCATCATGCCATCTGCTGATCCCTCTATCTCTTTTATATTTGATAGTTTTTTAAAATCTAAACTCTACTTTGTTTAATATGAATGTAGCAACTCCAGCTTTTTATTTTTTAATTTTTTTAAACGTTGAGAGAGAGAGAACTCTTGACAGGGTCTCACCAAACCACAGTCCTCCTCCCAGCCTTCTAGTCAGCCAGGATCACCAGCACATCTACAGGCCCACTTAGCATGTTCACATGGACTCAGGTTCCCAACCCAGGCCTTCTGATATGGATCTGACTATTTATTTAATTTTATTTATTCATTCATTTATTTTAATTTGACCAGAGAGAGAAAGAGAGAAAGAAAGAGTGCGAAAGCAAGCCACCAGGTCCGGGACTCAAACTGCGGTCGGCCATGTGGGAATGTCCAGCACCTTAACCACCATGCCACCTGCTGGCCCCCAAATTTCTTTTGAGTAGTGTTTTCATGTATCTTTTTTCTATCCTTTTACTCTTAGCCTACCTGTACCATTATGTTCAAAATACATTTCTTCTAAACAGCATATAGTTTGATCGTTTTAATCCATTCAACAATATCTGTTTTTTTGATTTATATGTCTAAATTGTTTACATCTAATGTAATTATTAACATCTCTTTATAGGCTCACCATTTTATTGTCTTCTTTTTCGGGTTTTTTTTTTTTTAGAGGTTTTTGCCTTAGGGCACATGCGCTGGTGGGAAAGACAGAGACAGTGAGAGGGAAGTGAGAAACCACCACCTCCTGGGGGGGATGGTCACACCACAATCCCTTCTCCTCCATTCTCTTCCCTCAATCTTGGGCACACACATGTGCCTGGCGTGAGTTTCATGGCAGTCCAGCAACCTAACTGCTTCGCCATCTGCTGGCCCCTGTTTGTTCTATTTTTGTTTCTTCTATTTACCCTTTTCTGTCTTCTTCTGGTTTATTTAAACATTTTAAAAAGCGTTATTTGAAAATTTTGTCAAAAGAATTGTAGTTTTATTGTGGTTATAACAAATAATTCAGAGATCCCTTTTATAGTTCTCCCAGTTTTCCCCAATGATAACATTTTGCCAAACTATAATATATCACAATTAGGATATTGACATTGATATAATCCATTCATTTTAATCAGATTTCTGCAGTTTTATTTGAGATTCCTTTTACTTGTGCATATGTGTGTGTGTGTATTTAGTTCTATCCAGTTTAACCACCTATGTATGTTTTTGTGTCTGTTACTCAGTCAAGGTATGGAATAGTTCTAACACCACAAGGAGCCCTTGGATTTCCCTTTTATAATAATTCTACAACTCCCCTGTTTTAACCCCTGGCAACCACTAATCTCTCCTCCATTTCTAAACGTTTGTTATTTAAAAAATGTTATGTAGGGGCCAGCAGGTGGCATAGTGGTTAAGGTGCTGGACTCCCATGTGGCTAACCATAGTTTGAGTCCTGGACCTGGTGGCTTGAAATTCATGTTGAACATGTGCATGCATGCCCAAGATCCTGAGAGGAGAATGTAGGAGAAGGGATTATAGTGTGGCCATCCCTCCAGGGGGTGATTTCTTGCCATCTCTCTGTATCTCTGGCAAACACATGCACACTATAGCAAAAAATATCTTTAAAAAATGTTATATAAGTTGAGCCAGTAGGTACTGTGGTGGTTAAGGCACTGGATTCCACATAGCCAATTCCACAGTTCAAGTCCCAGACCCGGCAGCCTGAAAAACACACTGGGCACGTTTGCATGTGTGCTCAAAATCCCAAGAGGAAAATGGAGGAAAAGGTATTGCAGTGTGGGCATTCCCTCTGGGAGGTGATTTCTCACTTTCACTTTCTCTCTGTTTCTCTCCAGTAAGCACACCCCTCCCCATGTCAAAAATCTAAAAAAACAAACAAAACCAAAAAATGTTATGTAAGTGGAATCATACAGTATGTTACCTTTTGGGATTGACTTTTTTCCACTCAGCATGATTTCCTGGAGAGTTATTAAAGTTGCTATGTATACCAACAAATTTGTTCCTTTTTATTGCTGAGTAATATTTCATGGTAAATATACCATAATTCGTATAATCATGCACCTGTTGAAGAACATCTAGACTGATTCTAGTTTTTTGGTTATTCCAAATAATGTTGCTATAAATATCTATGTAATGAGGCCAGCAGGTGGCATGGTGGTTAAGGTGCTGGACCCCTACATGGCTGACAACAGTTTAAGTCCCAAACCTGGCAGCTTGCTTTCTCACTTTCCCTCCCTCTCTCTGGTTAGCAGATGTGCCCTATAACAAACTAAAATAATAATAATGATAATAATAAATAAAAAATAATTTTAAATAATTCATGTGATATTTAAGTATTTTTAAATTCCACTTGAATGTATCTATTTTGTCTTCGATTGCTATAGGGGAACAGTTTAAGTTCCAAACCTGGCAGCTTGCTTTCTCACTTTCCCTCCCTCTCTCTGGTTAGCAGATGTGCCCTATAACAAACTAAAATAATAATAATGATAATAATAAATAAAAAATAATTTTAAATAATTCATGTGATATTTAAGTATTTTTAAATTCCACTTGAATGTATCTATTTTGTCTTCGATTGCTATAGGGGCTACAATAAACATAATCTTTCAGTCTATCGGGTTGTTGGAAAAGTCCTGTCCTATATTTTCTATACAAAAATGCATCGTGATTTTTCAGACAAGCCACTATTTAGAATGAATATTTTACTACTTAAGATGTAATGTGGAAATCTTACCACTATTTAGGTCTTGTTGCCCTTCTCCCATTATATTATCATTGCCTCATTAACGCTTTCCCTCTCAGTTGGATTTAGGCTGCAGATTCTAACCAAACCTGTGGGTCATGATGCCAATGCAAATTAAATTTTCTAAACTTTTGCAATGCTATGGGATCTGTCCCGATGGACTGAACTTACCCTGACTTACCCTGTTGTGCTTTATCCTGTCGTTCAATCTGTCGGGGTTAGAGCCATGCATGTACAATTTAGGGGTTTGCCCGGAGTTCATAAGTAACTTCATGGGCTGGCTTTCCTCAGCTCCTTTCACACTCCTTCTGGTTCTGTTGGTGTCCTCTTTTTATCCTTTCTTGTCCTCAGGCAAGAAAACTGAGGCTTTATATATACAATTCTTCCATTTGCCTCCCATGGCCAAGAGGGGGAAAGGAGAGAGGAGAAAGCAAAGGGAGAGAGAGAAGAGAGAAAAAGAGCAAGGAAGCAAGCAGAAACAGTAGGTTGGTCCCTTCCGCTTAGGACAACTCCTCTGCTTAGAGAGGAAATTCCTCTCCCTAAGAACTTCTGGCACACTTGGGTAGCTCTGGGCTGAGATATAAGGAAACAGATCCCCAACAACAAAAAATGGGAGCAATATTTCTTTCACTTCCTGTGAGCATCTGCTTCTCAAACCAGGACAAGGGGGTCCTGGAGGTCTCTCTGTCTGCACTGCAGTCCGTTCCAGGTTGGGCTCTGCTCTACCCAGTCTCCGGGCTACTGGAAGAAAAAAGGTCTGATGGTATTTCAGGTTATAGTCCCTTCCTCCAATCTATCATTTTCTTTTCCCTCCCTCCCTCCCTTCCTTCCTTCCTTCCTTCCTTCCTTCCTTTTTCCTTCCTTCCTTCCTTCCTTCCTTCCTTCCTTCCTTCCTTCCCTCCCTCCCTACTACAGGGCACGTGCACGTGCTGGAGACTGAGAGAGAAATCACCCCTCTGGAGGGATGGCCACACCCTCCACAGTCCTTTCTCCTCCATTCTTCTCTCAGGATTTTGGGCATGTACACGCACACATACACACACACCACCACCCCGCCCCCTGGTAAGCCACTGAGCCCAGGACCCAAACCCTGCAGACTGCCATGTGGGATCCAGCTGCCTTAACCTCACACCACCTGCTGCTCCTAATCTATCATTTTCTTTTCAGTGTCTTCAAATAGCTGATCCTTGATTCTGTCTATACTTTACAGCTGCATTCAAAGGGAGAGAATTTGGAGAGTACTTTTTCTACCTTACAGTAGGGCCAGAGCTTTTTCGACCACTTTGTCTTTCAAATATTTCTTGACTCTTGACATCTTCCATCTGTATCTAGCTTTTTTGTCAATGAAAATTGCATATAGTCAGTTTTTACTGATGAACATACAATGTCAGAGTTGCTAGCCTCAAGAAATACATGCATCTGTATCTGTTGTTCTCTTCAGTTCTCTTTGTGCTCATCGACTTGTGTGTTTATTTAAAGTTTCTTAGCTTTAGTATGGTCGTAAAGGAGAAAGGAGGTGACGTGTGCTCAGCCCTCCGTCTTTGTTTCATGAAGTCTAATGAAAGTCAAACATTTCGATTTCTTTTCTTTTCTTGGTGATTGTGATTGGTGCATTTTTAGTTCCATGTCAAGCTCTTAGGGTTTTTATTTTACTTTTTGTTAGCAGGGGTATTTATTTTAAAAAGTAGAAGTTTAGATCTGACTTCAAATCTGATACTTTGCTTTTTCATAAATGTGTATTATATAAATATGTATTATGAAAAAACTATGCATGGCTTTTAACATCTTTTCTTTTTTTTCTTTTTTTTTTTTTTTTTTTTTTTTTTTGGAGAGATTTTCACTATAGGGCGCGTGCGCTCGCCAGACAGACAGAGAGAGACATAGAGACAGAAAGCGAGAAATCACCCCCCAGGGGGGATGGTCACGCCGCAATCCCTTCTCCTCCATTCTCCTCTTGGGATCTTGGGCACGCACGCACACGCGCCCGGCGTGAGTTTTAAGCCACCGGGTCTGGGAAACGAACCGCGGTCGACTACGTGGGAGTCCAGCAACATAGCCATTACGCTAACTGCTGGTTCCCTTTTAACATCTTTTTAAAACAAAATAAATAGGACTTTAATTGCATTTTTCCATGAGCCTGTTGAAGTTCCTTCATATAAAGGGTGAGGAAGACATAAAGATTTTGCTCCCCCGTACATTGACCAAATCAAAAGTATTTTAATGTGTTCACACCATGATAATAGAAATCTTTTATAACCATATCTTGCATTCATGAGTTCCTTAGATTTGGTAATTGTAGGTTTCCCTCCTTACGCATCAACAGCTACCATGTTTCCTTTTGAAAATTATTTATTATGATGATTATGATGACGATGATGATTGCACTTTCTCTAGGATTTTTGCTGCCCATCCTGACTAATTATCTAAGAATTGTGAGATCTTTGCTGAATAAAAATATCTAATTATGTCTAATTATCAGACTTTTAATCAGCACAAAAAGTTGTTTTTCGACGATTTTATCTTTCCTCATTTCTTTTCCTTTAAGATGGTCAAAAGTATAGACTTTTAGCTTTAATGCCTTCATAAGAGAAAGGTGAAACTTGAGTTTGGAACTCAATTTTATCCACAAGTATACTGCTTTTAACTTGCACTTTTTATTAACAAAGCTAATGTGAAAGCAAAGTGTTTTCTGTTGCCAATTTAACTTCTTTAATTAAAAATGAAAGTTATAAGGTAGTAGCGCCATGGGTGAAGTTCTAATATCATCAGAATGGGGAAAATGGGTTTAAAAATTAAAACTGTTGGCATGGTGGTGACTCTGCAGTACAGCATCAGGAGTTTTGACACTCATTTAATGGAAAATGGATACCAGTGCCTTAAACTCTTCTAGTATTACCTTTTAAAATATTATAAAACTATAAGAGGCATGACTATGAGAAAAGCACTGATGAAAGCCGAGGGTGCCCTGGGAAGATGGGAGTTTGAAAGATTAAAGCATGCATACTCAGGGTTTCAAACTCTAAAAGAATGTGTATTCCCGTTCTTAAATGAGGTCAGGCAAAGAAGAATTCCTCTTCACTTTTACCAATCTCATAAAGTTGGCAAGTGTCTGAAATAAGCATTCATTCTAGAATGTGCTGAACCCTGTTATCACAAAATCCCAGAGAGAACCCCTGATTTATGGTCTTTATGACAACTGGATGACTTTAGAAGGTTAATTTTCTTCTGTCTAAAAAGCAAAGTACTCACAATATTAAAAAAAAATTTTTTTTAGTCTCGACTTCCCCCTCCATTTCCAATTATATCAGAGATGATCTTTAAAAATATAGCTGCCCATTCATGGAGAGCCCTCCTGGGATTAGTGTATCTGTCATGCTCGTGTGGTCTGTCCCATAGAATTCCTAATATTTTGTAGAATTATGTTTTCCCCTAAAAAAAAAATGCCATGCCAAATATATCATTTTACAAAATAGTAATATATTTTTTTCAATATCAGTATTACAATAACACTGATATTTCAGGCATACAGCATGTTACATCTACAAAGATTTTAACCTAAAAATGTCCTTGACCCAGGATTCACAGTAAAATTGTAATAATAAAACTAAATTAATTTCATGGTAGTTTATTATCCTTAAAATTCCAAGTGGGAGGAGGCGAAGGGTCCTTCTGTCAAGTACCCTCAACATGTCTGCCAACAAGCACACAAGGCTTAGTTTTAGTAAAAGCAGACTGAAGTGTGGTACATCTGTGTAGACTTAGGCATTTGTTTCTTCTAAGCCCCACAGGTCAGTCCTTCTTGACATACTTGACCAAGCTTATAGACATTGAGTCCCAACTTCCAATTATATCAGAGATGATCTTTAAAAATATAGCTGCCCATTCATGGAGAGCCCTCCTGGGATTAGTGTATCTGTCATGCTCGTGTGGTCTGTCCCATAGAATTCCTAATATTTTGTAGAATTATGTTTTCCCCTAAAAAAAAAAATGCCATGCCAAATATATCATTTTACAAAATAGTAATATATTTTTTTCAATATCAGTATTACAATAACACTGATATTTCAGGCATACAGCATGTTACATCTACAAAGATTTTAACCTAAAAATGTCCTTGACCCAGGATTCACAGTAAAATTGTAATAATAAAACTAAATTAATTTCATGGTAGTTTATTATCCTTAAAATTCCAAGTGGGAGGAGGCGAAGGGTCCTTCTGTCAAGTACCCTCAACATGTCTGCCAACAAGCACACAAGGCTTAGTTTTAGTAAAAGCAGACTGAAGTGTGGTACATCTGTGTAGACTTAGGCATTTGTTTCTTCTAAGCCCCACAGGTCAGTCCTTCTTGACATACTTGACCAAGCTTATAGACATTGAGTCCCAACAACACTGACACTTTCAGAAGGTTCAATTTTTAGTTGAAGCTACTGTGGTTGACAGAGAGGAGCTCGTGAGAGTACCAACCACCAGCTAGTGTAGCTGCCCAGGGCAAGCAGGATTCCCACACCCTGCTGGCCTGCAGGGCCCACGAAGCTGGAGGCACCCATCCCTTTCTCAGTCAGACCCCTTGGCTCGATCTGCTATGTGACAAGGAAGGAGCAGTGGGGCTTATCTGTCTTAGCCATCATTGAGTAAAGTAGGGCTTCAGACAGTCAGAAAGCAGACTGCATCCCTTGCATGGGTTTCTAAATAAGACTCACTGGCCTTTCCAAGGCTTTCCTAATATTCTGCTCTATTATTTCATAGAGTGATCAGGTAGGGACTTCTTTACGTCCCCTTCCAGGGATGGCTGGAAGATCATCTTCAACCACTCACATGGACATCTCTGAAGAGAACATACATATCTTGTTAAGAAAGCTTTTCATTTTTAATTTTTAGAAAGTTTATTTATTGGGCTGGTTCTGTGGCTTGGTAGTTAAGGCATCTAGATTCCACATGGTTGACCATACAGTTTGAGAATCGAACCCAGTGGCTTGAGAAATACGTGTGGAGCATACCCACCCAAAATCCTGAAAGGAAGGTGAGATGGAGGAGAAGGGATTGTGGTGAGATCATTTCCCATAGAGACGCTTTCTCTTCTCCCTCCTTCTCTATCTCTCTGGCAAATGTGCATGCCCTCTGGCCCAAAACAAGCAAATATATATGTATTTGTTCCATGAGTGAGACAGACAGACAGACACAGAGAGATGGCACTCCCAACAGTGCCACAATCCACCCCCAGCCAGCCCTGGGTCATGGGCACATATGTATCTGATATACTCAAGAAGGTCTCTGGACACCCTTCCATGTGGGTCAGCCTTGAAGAACATAGTGTTTTATTGCCAGTCCCCATCTTTTCTGTTTCCAATAGCTCTGCAGATCTAGCTTTGTTTTGTTTTCCAGTATTGTACTTTTCTTCACTTTCCCCATGTGATTCATTAGTATTTTTCTTGTTGTGGAGAGTTATCATTAATATCCAAATTAATAGTCAAAAAAGCATCCACATTTAGGACAGCAGTTTTTTTGAAAGGAAATTGGGTTAGTTAGTTTTCTTCCCTAACCTCATTTTCCTGGATTTTTAACGCTTTTTTTTTTCTTCTATTTTGACATAGCTTTATTGTTTTTATCTATTTATATATTGAAATGTATACCCTTTGGAAAGTCTTCAGAAAATCCTGAAAAAAATATAAAGAAGTTAGCAAAGAGTACCCATACTTCTACTTCCTAGAGACAGGCTCTCTTCTCATTTGAATGAACTCTTTCCAGTCCTTTCTAGATAGCTAAAAATAGAACTATTTGTATATGTGTGGTCCAGAATTATACCCTCTCCTAGAATAGTTCCAACTCCTTGGCCCATCTTCTTTCACCAGTACCATGCTAGCTTGGCCCAACTTTAATTTTATGACTATAAATCACACGTGGGCCCTAGGCACAGCTCAGCAATATACATCCATTTCCCCAGTTGGTTTCCTCTGCTGTTCTCTGTAACTGCGGTTTCGTGCTTTCTTTTCTCTCCTCTAGACTTCTCTTCCTCACATTCAGATGACTTTGTTTCTTATTTCACTGAGAAAATGAAAACACTAAAATAAGAACCGTCTCATGGCCTGGCTTCCTTGCCTCTGTTCCCACACTGGTGCTCCTCCTTCTGTGAACAACCCCACCTTGTGCACTGCATCCTCTTTCTCCTACTCTGTGGCTTCACTTCCATGACCATCCTTCTATTCTCCACTTGTCGGTTTTCCTCTTTCATCTCAAAGGCACCTTGTTCCTTGTCTACCCCATCTACTCGCTTTCCTTTGTAGTAGAATGTAGACTCAACAGTTCCACTCTGTACTGACTATATATGTTTTTGTTTTCTGTAATCTTGATATTCTGGCATTTGGAGCCTTGATCCTAGAGACTGCCCCTCTGAGGGTTAATTCCCAGAAATAGCAAGCAACTCCGATAAACATGCTATTGGTATACAAACCAACCAGTCCAGAGCCACCCTACCTCCCTTAACCACGTCCTTGATCCAACACACACCAAGCCGGTATTCCCCTGCCCTAAGTCATCCCTGGCCCAGGTGCTGAATAACTAGGGACCCAGAGTCAGCTGAAATTATTTGAACCATCCAACCCTGGATTTAGTCTGTTACCTGTCCTGCCTTAAACATTTCCTCCCATGAAAAGCCCAATAAAGTCTTCTGGTCATGCCGTCCTCTCTCTCCCTTTTGGCTCCTGGCCAACCTGAGGGTTTCCCTGTGTAGCTCTGTGTGGTGCAGCATCCTCCTATCAATATTTTCCGGGATCTGGGACCAGCAGTTACGGCTATGTCGTAATGGCTATGTGGCTGAACTCCCATGTAGTCGACTGAGGCTCAATTCCCAGACCCGGTGGCTTAAACTCACGCCCGGGCACATGTGCGTACGTGCCTAGGGTCCCAAGAGGAGAATGGAGGAGAAGGGATTGTGGCGTGGCCATCCCCTCCTGGGGGCTGATTTTTCACTTTCTGTCTGCCTCTGTCTCTCTGGTGAGCACATGCCCCTGTAGCAAACAAACAAACAAACAAAAAACAAAACAAAAAGAGACAACCCCCCCACACACACACACAAAAAAAAAATTCCAGGGATCTGAGAATAAACTTCTTCCTTCATGACAGTCATTTCGGTGTCTGCCTATAGTTCCACAAAATTTGGGTACAAAAGTTCGAACATACTCTGTTCCTAAATGTTCTCCTTGAACCTACTATCAACAGACTTTTGTCCCTATGATTTGTGTAAAATGGTCCTTAGAAGAATACTTGCATCTTGCCCGATTCAGGGGTGAATTCTTGTCTTCATGATGCTTTAGTTCTTAGCAGGTTTGGTAGAGTCTCATGATCTCCTTTCTAAACAATTCTTCTCTTGAACCCTGGGACTTCGCACTCTTGATATTTCTCTTTCCTCAGTGGCAGTTCCTTCTCAGCCTCCTCTACCCAGCTCTCTCTCCTCTCCCTGACCTCCACGGAGTGTAGCCCCTCCAGGGCTCCATCACAGGCATCTTTCCAGTTCTGTCTACTTTCTGGCTGTGGGTGATCTCATTCAGCCCAGTGACTTGAACTATTGTCTATGTTCTAATACTTCCCAGATCATTTATGTATTTATTTATTTATTTATTTTACTTTTAAAAAATCATTAGTATTGGTGACAGTAGATGGCATAATGCTTATGTTGCTAGACTCCCACATAGTTGACCACAGTTCAAGTCCCAGACCCAGAGGCTTAAAACTCACGCCAGGTACACGTGCATGCAGTCCAACATCCTCAGACGCGAATGGAGTAGAAGGGAGTGCAGCATGGCCATTTCCCTTGGGGGTGTGATTTCTCCCTTTCTGTCTTTCTGGCAAGTGCATATGCCCTATAGCAAAAATCTCTCTTAAAAAAAAGTATTAGTATTATTTTTGATTGACAAATCGTAATTGTATACATCTATGGGGTACGATGTGGTATTTTGATATATGTATACAATGTGGAATGATTAAATCAATCTAATTAACATATGTATCACTTCTCATTATTTTTTATGATCAGACATTTGAAATACACTCTTAGTTATTTATTTTTTCTTTTTTTGGAGAGGTTTCGCTATAGGGAGCGTGAGCTCGCCAGACAGACAGAGAGAGAAAGAGAGACAGAAAGCGAGAAATCACCCCCCAGGGGGGGATGGCCACGCCACAATCCCTTCTCCTCCATTCTCCTCTCAGGATCTTGGGCACATGCGCACATGTGCCCGGCATGAGTTTTAAGCCACCAGGTCCGGGACGCGAACCGTGGTCGATTACATGGGAGTCCAGCGACATAGTCATTACGCTAACTGCTGGTCCCCTCTTAGTTATTTTGAAATACACATTTTTACTGGCTATAGTTACCTTGCCATGCAATAGATCTCAAGATCTATTCTTCCTGTCTACTGGAATTGTTTACTGTATTTTTTGTTATTGAGATATCGTTCATGTAACATAAAATTAAGCATTAATCAATTCAAAAGTACAACTCAGTGGCTTTTAGCATATTCACCATGTTGTACCACCGTGACCTCTATCTAATTCCCAGGTCTTTTCATCACCCCCAAAGGAGGCCCTGCATCCCTCAAGCAGTTATTACCCATTTCCTCCTCTCCAAAGCCCTTGGCAACCAGTAGCCTTCATTCTCCCTCCATAGATTTACCTTTTTTGGAAGTCTATCTCAGGAGTGATCCCATTTCTACTGTCTAGAGTTGGAATCTCTCCCCTGAGTTTCTGACACCTAACTGCCTTCTTGCCTTTTTCTCCCAGTTCTTTATTGATCCAGCAAGCTTCATATGTTCCAAGACAAGCTCTTGGGTTATTCCTTACACTTCTCTGCTTTTTCCCATGTCAGGAAATGACTCCTGCATCCACCTAGCTCCCCACTTGAAAACACTAGGAGTTACTATCATTCTTGTTTCCTGGATGTTTCTGCCTTCCTTCTTGACTGCTCTTTTCCCTTTGTTCCTCTTCCCACCAGTTTTATGCCGCAAAGCAAATAGGCCTTTAGTGATGGGGCGAAGGAGGGCATACTGAGACAAGGAGCTGGTTTGGCAGATCTTGTAATGGGGGAGAATCTGCTACAGATTGTTTAAGGAAGGAGCAGGCAGTTTCTAAGTGAGAAGCTGCCATGGGTCAGACGTATGCCTGATGGGAGGTGCCAATAACAGGCAGGACTGGGGACTGCCTGGTGGAAGTCAGGGGAGACCCCCAATGCCTGCCTGCCCCCAGTCTATCAGCAGGAGGCTCATTCTGCAAATGATGGAGCTGTCTCTTCTCCCATCACAATTCCACATTCATGTCAGTGTCCACATTCAGGACCCCCTCAAGGTGGTCTCTGCCATTGCTTTCTGAGTAAGAAGCATTTTAGCTTTAGTGTGGTCACTCATCCTGTTTAAAATGTGTTGCTAATAAATATAGTTTAGAACCAGGCAGCATGTTTCTTTGGCATTTCAAGTCAAATATTTTTCATTTTTATTTTCTTTTTCACGTAGTTAATTAGGCTCTTTGTGTGCCCATTTATGCTCAACAGCTTGGAAGGAAGGAGCCCTGCCTTGTGCATATTTCTGGGGTCGACATTGTGCAAAGAACTGTTTGTAGCAAAAGATTGGTTTCATCATCCAAGAGATTTGGGGACTGAAAGTTTAGCACTGCGGGATCTTTTGGGATCCAGGAGGAGGGAAATGTAGTATGCACAATTTTTTCTCTGCTTCCTCATGGCTGCTTCTCTATCAGATTAGCTGGGCTTCCTGGAACTAAAAGATTGAGGAGAGCCAGATGGTGGTTCAGTGGTAACACAATGGACTCATCCGAGTAAGGTCTGCAGTTTGTGTTCTGGGACCTCCCTGAGCGTGCCAGCCACATGCCTGAGGTCCAGGCTGGCCGAGACTGACTGATTTGCAGTGCGAGGTCTCTGGGATGCCTATCTCTTTCTCTCTCATATAGAAGGAACAAACATTTAAGGAAAAACAAAACAAAAAAAGATTTGGGAGCCTAGAATTACATAGAGGGCCTAAGGAAGGTGAAGGACTTAATGGACAGTACTTAAAGAATAAAAACTAATTTTTAAACTTAAGAGGTAGCAATATTGTAAGTAAAGTTGGGTTGATTTTTTTTTAAACCTACAGTAGGTTTTATTTAAAACCGAATATTTAACAGTTTATTAGGTGAGCCTAAAGGCTTGAAATGACACATCTATGAATTTAGGCCTTGTGTTTTTGACACCTTGGATCCTCTTCTTCCTTTGCTATTTTTTAACTTACTGCAACAGATGAGGGGCTCTTAAACCATCTGTTAACCTTTCTTTCTCCTTTTCTTAACCATGTAGAGTTGCTCAAGGCAAGAAGACCCTGAGCCAGCAAGACTGAAACAAAAAGCAAAGGAGGTGAGCATGAGTAGAGATCATTGGGTTTGACATTTCAAGGCTTGAGCTTATTAATTTTTTATGCCCTGCTACTTGTATATCGTTAATAAAAATCTGACGAAAAACTTTTTAGGATGTATTTGTTGCTTTGGCTTTGATCTTAATGTTTGCAAACTAATACATTAATACATGTGAAGCCTTAAGGAGTTTTTCTAAGAGAATATTTCCATACATTATATTTTCATTTCCATTTTAGGTAGCTGAGCCTCTGTGGGGTTGTTGATGGTAACCGGCATTAGATTTTGGTGGGAAATGTATCTCTTCTCCTGCCTTTAAATGTTACTTTCCAGACATATGAATCCTTGTCATCAATATTTTACCTAAATTCACTTCTGTAAGAGCCCACGCTTCTCAGATGTGTTGTCATTTCAAATTCTTCATCTTTAAAAGATATGTAAAATTCTGTTCAGTTATTTGTAATAGTAAAACCAGTCCCAAACCATTTAATAACATGACTTGTTGTCTAGTTATTAAAATTTTACTTGGATTCAGCTAGAGATCAACTCAACTGAATATCATTACTTGCTTCCCTCTAGGTGCCCATTCCGTAGTTGTGGCATCTAACTAACTGAGGTGTGGTGAACTCAAAAGTCAAGCCAATGGAAACTTGTCATTTTATTACTCATGTGGTAGATTTAGACCCCCAATACTGAATATAGTTATGACAGGACAAAATGTTCACAAAAATACTTCCAAATAGCATTTGAAATTTGAGGGTCCGCTAACTAACCAGCATATATGTGCAAATTTACTTTATGAAAGAACTAGAAATGAAACTTGAATTATTACTAAACATGATCGCTAACCCAATTTTGAACACTTTGTAGTGGCATGTGGGGAAATAGGCTGTTGAAATGACTCTTTTGCGTTTTACTCAGAAGTGGCTGTGAAATTCTTTGAATATGTATGATTTATACTGAGTGTAAAACTTCCTTCACTAGTTTTCACATTTTTATCCTTGTAAATACTGTCTGAAATGTCTATCATTTCCTGATATATATATGGTTAATTATTCAGGTAAATGTTGAGTACCTTTTTCTTCAAGGAGAGAGTATGGTCAAGAGCCATATGATGCTGTAAAGCAAAATTCATTTACTGTAGTAACCATTAAAATAACCACCGAGTTGTGTGGTCATCACAGACATTTCTGTTACTATTGTTTCAGAAAAGGTGAACTCGTTCTAAATAGGTTATTTTTTAGATCCACTAGAGGGAGTAATGCCGTGCAGATGTGTATTTTTTAATGAGAAAGATTTGTTTGTCATTGAGTTAGTAAATACATTTGTGATAATAGTATTATCAAAATTCAACAGCCATGATATTTCGAGTCTTGCTCTTTCTTTATAAATGTTGCTGGGTGACAGAGGGGAGTGCTCTAGACTTTCATGCGTTTGTCCTACTTCTTTCTCTCCCTTCTAATGTAGTTCCGTAATTTTCTAATTCTGCTTACTGTCCTGAGGCAATATTGATATGCAAATAAGCTTTAGCATTCAAAAATTGAAGCTTTTGAGATTCTTTCTTTCTTTCTTTTTCTTTTTTGTCAGAGATTCTGTGTTTGGTACAGTAGCCCCACCACAGGGAATAAATGATGACAATTTCATTTCTATTGCAGCTTTCAAGAGCAAGTCTTCTTGTGACTCACAACCTGCCCCCAGACCTCCTGCAGGTCTCCCTGGACCAGTGCTCTGATTCTGTAGGAATGCTGGGGAAGGAAAAGGGGAAACCTCATTATTGATGCTAAATGATCCCCTCCCGAACAGATCTCCTCTTATTTTATGTCTTCTATGAAGCAAGGATAATAAGAAGCTTCAAATAGCAGCACATTTTCATTTTCGCAACTTAAAGCATAAGGTAATTTATACACATGCTTTGAGAATTTTAAGGAGTACTGAAAGATTTGTGAAAAGCACAGCATTGGAAGCACAGCATTCGTCCCGTCCTCTCCTGTCACTCCTCAGAATGGTCACTTTCTAAAATAAAATTTTTATGGAGGTAAAATTTACATACAGTGAAATACACAGACTTTAAATCTTCAAACTGGCTGGTCTTGATCAATTTGGTGCTGTTGTGTAACTACCATTTGAGATACAGGTAATTTTTGTCACCCCAGGAAATGCCACATGTCCCTTGTCATACTATACAGGAAAGTAAATGAATACACCATAGTGACCATTAAAGTGACTGTTGATTAGGGGCCAGGTGGTAGCACAGTGGTAACGAAACAGGACCCACCTGGGAAAGGTCCCAGGTTCATGTCCTGGAACCTCCTTGACTATATTGGATGTGCACATGCATGCCTGTGATCTGGACTGGCTGAGACTGTGTGTGGAACATGGTGCGGGAAGCCTGTTGAGTGTGCCTGTTTCTCTTTCTCACTCATGAAAAATGAATAAATAGGGGACCAGCAGTTGGTGTAAAGGCTGTCGCTGGACTCCCATGTTCGAGACTGCAGTTTGAGTCCCGGACCCCGTGACTTAAACTTATGCCGGGTGTGTGCATGTGTACTCAAGACCCTGAGAGGAGAATGGAGGAGAAGGGATTGTGGTCTGGCCATTTCCCCCCCTCGGGAGGTGATTTCTCACTTTCTGTCTCTCCGACTCTGTCCTTCTGGCGAGTGCAAGTGCCCTATAGGCAAGAGCTCTCCAAAAAAAAAAAAGAAAGAAAGAAAACTGAATAAAGAAACTTTTAAAAAATGACCACTGATTAGAGTAGTTGTTATGGAAATGTCATTAACTATTGTTTCATAAAAGGTGAAATAGTTATAAATATGTTATATGTTAGATCTACTAGAAGGAAGTCCAACTGATCAGTTTTTTCTTTGATTGCTTTCCTTTTATATGTCTTCTTTTTAAAAATAATTATTTATTTAATATTATTTATTATTATCATTTTGTTTTTAATTTGCTATGTGGCACATGCACTCAACAGACAGAGAGAGAGAGAAAGAGAGAGAATTAGAAAGTAAGCTGCCAGGTCCAGGACTCAAACTGTGATGGGCCATGTGGGAGTCCAGCACCTTAATCACCACACCGCCTGCTAGTGCTGTCCTTTTTTAGTCTTTTGCCATAGGACACATGTACTTGCCAGAGAGAAAAAGTGAGAAATAACGCCCTGGGTTGGGATGGCCATGCTGTAATACCTTCTCCATTCTCCTCTCAGGATTTTGGGCATGCGTGCACATGCGCCCACAATGATTTTCAGGCCACTAGATTCAGGACTTGAACTGTGGCCGGCCATGTGGTCAGCCATGTGGGAATCAAACACCATAAGCACAATGCCACCTGCTAGCCCCATATCTCTTGTCCTTTTGATATTATTATCTAAGAAACCTAGGATCACTAAGATTTACTCCTATGTTTTCTTCAAGGAGTTTTACGGTTTTAGCTCTTACGTTTAGGTTTATGATCCATTTTAAGTTGCATTTTGTGTATAGTGTGAGGTAAGGGTTCAAATTTACCCTTTTTCATATGACTATCCAGTTGTCCTAGCACCATTTGTTGAAATGACTATCCTTTCCTCCGTTGAATTATCTTGGTACCCTTGTTGAAGCTGTGACCATGAATGCAGACTTATTTCTGGACTCCCATTTCTCTTCTATTGATCTAAATTCTATCCTATGCCAGTACCAACCACACTGCCTTGATTGCAAGAACTTTATAGAAAGTTTTGAAATTAAGTTGTATAAGTTGTCCAACTTTGTTTATTTTCTAGATAGTTTTAGTTATTCTATATCCTTTGCATTTTTTGTATGAATTTTAGATCAGCTTGTCAATTTCTGTGCAAAAAGCAAACAGAGATTTTAATGGGAATTGTTGTGATTCTTAAATTAACCTATGGAGAATTTGCCATCTTAACAACATTGAGTCTTCCAGTTCATGAAGATGTAATGTCTCTCTCTCTCTCTCTCTCTTTTTTTTTTTTTTTAGAAGTTTTTGCCTTAGGACATAGGCACGTGCGAGAAAGAGAGACAGAGGCAGAGACAGTGAGAGGGAAAGTGAAAAATCATGCCCCAGAGACAGTAAGAGGGAAAGTAAAAACTCACTCCCCAGTGGGGATGGCCATGCTCCACTCCCTTCTTTTCCATTCTCTTCCCAGAACCCTGGCACACATGCACATGCACCCAGCGTGATTTTGAAGCCACCTGGTTTGGGATTCAAACATTTGTTGGCTATGTGGGAGTCTAGTGATGTAACCACTACACCCGCCCAATGTAATGTCTCTTCATTTCCTTAGATATTCTTTAACATCTTTCAACAATGTTTTATAGTTTTCAGAGTCCAAGTTTTTTTTTACTTTATTTATTTATTTATTTATTTATTTATTTATTTATTTATTTTAATTTGACCAGAGAGGAACAGAGAGAGACAGAGAGAGAGAGAGAGAGAGAGGAAGCTGCCAGGTCCAGGACTTGAATTGCGGTCAGTCATGTGGGAGTCCCGTGCCCTTAACCACCATGCCACCTGCTGGCCCCCAGAGTCCAAGTTTTGTACTTATTTTGTCAAATTAATTGTGAAGTATTTTATTCTTCCTGAGTCCATGTTGTGAATGGAATTGATTTTTTAATTTCATTTCAGACTGTTCATTGCTAGTGTATAGAAATACAATAGATTTTTATATTTTGATTTTTCTATCCTGCCACCTCACTTATTAGTTGTAGCCATTTTTTTTAATTGAGAGAGGTTTTTGCTATAGTGTGCGTGCACTTGCCGGAGAGACAGAGGTAGGAAGTGAGAAATCACCCCCTGGGGGGATGGTCATACTGCCATCCCTTCTCCTCCATTCTCCTCTTGGGATTTTGGGTATGCACACACATGTGCCCGTCTTGAGTTTTAGGCCACCAGGTCCAGGACTCAAACTGCGGTTGACTACATGGGAGTTCAGGGACATAACCATTTCGCTGTCTGCTGGTCCCACTTGTAGTCATTTTTAAAAGTGGATTCCGTAGGATTTTCTATACACAAGGTTATGTTATTCGAGGATAACATTAGTTTTATTTCTGCCTTTCCAGCATGGGTGACATTAATTTCTTTTTCTTGCCTAACTTTCCTGCTTCCATGTTGAATATAAGTGGTAAGATAGAAATCTTTTTCTTGTTCTTGATCTTAAGAGAAAAACATTCAGTCTTTTGGTTAGCAGGGATTCAACCTTTCAAAGAAGTGCAGCTTATCACTTTTTTGAAATTTTGTTTTCTAAGAAAATTTTCTCCTGGTTTTTTTTTTTTTTTTTTTTTTTGTTATGGATGTATTTTAGTTTATCATATAAATGAGTGTCTATGATTCATTTAAAATGAATGTTTGTGGGCCTGCAGGTAATGTGGTGATTAAGGTGCTGGACTCCCACAAGGCTGATCTTGGTTGAGTCCAGACCTAATGGCTTGAAACTCACGCTGGACGCATGTGCATGCCCCAAATTCCAGCAGAAGAATAGAAGAGAAAGGAGTGTGGTATGGCCTTCCCTAGAGGGGGGAGGTTTGATTTCTCACTTTCCATCTCACTATCTCTTTTTGTCTCTCTCCATGCCTTATGGCAAAAATAAAACCCTTAAAAAATTCATTTTTATGTGTAAAATGAGGCAGGACTTGAGGTTCTTTAAAATAATCATCTATATCTTGGGACCAGCAGATGGTGTAGTGGTCGCATCACTGGACTCCCACGTGGTCCACCGTGATTTGAGTCCCAGGTCTGGCGACTTGAAATTCATGCCAGGTTCACGTGTGCCCAAAATCCCAGAGGAGAATGAAGGAGAAGGGATTGCGGTTTGACCATCCTCCTGGAAATGATTTCTCACTTTCTGTCTCTCTGCTCTCTCTGGAGAGCACATGTGCCCTATAGCAAAAATCTCTTAAAAAAAAAAAAACTGTATCTACATATAAACACAAGCCACATTTATAGAAATTCCCTTGTTTCAGTATGGTTTGATGAAAAGTCTTTTCTTTACTTCATTGAATAATATTTGAATGTTTATTAGAAATCAAGTGATCTTATATTTACCAGGATTACATATATATATTAGGGTCATGCTGGCCTCATAAAATTAACTTGAAAGCGTTCGCTCCCTTTTTCGGAAAAGGTTTATACAAAATTGGTACTATTTCTTCCTTTTAAATAATTGATAACATTTATCAGTGAAATTAAACAGGCCTGGAGTGTTTTGGTTTTTTAAAACTTTTTTATAGAAGGTTTTTGATTTTGAGTTTAATTTCCTTAATTGATAGAGGGGTATTCAAAGTTTCTATTTATTCTTGAGTCTCTTTTATTAAGTTTTAAGAAATTTTTCCATGTCCTCTAAGTTGTCAAATTCATTATCATAAAGTTGTTTATGTTACCAGTTAATTGTATTTTTAATCTGTAGAATTCATAACGATATGTCCCCTTTAATTTGTGATATTGATAATTTGTGTCTTCTGTCTTTTTCCCTGATTAGTCTTACTTATGAGTTTATTCATCTTTTCAGAAACTAACTTTTGGACTTCCTAACCTTTCCTTTTTTGTCTGTTTTGCATATGTTCTTTTTCTGGCTTCTTAAAATATTGGGTTGTCAGAAAAGTCGTGATGTATTTTTTCTATGTTTTTCTATGCAACAATGTGTCATTACTTTTCCAATACCCATTATTAACGTGAAATCCACACTGGACACTGCTCCTCAGCAGGCTGAGGCCATGTGGAAAGCCTGCGTTAGTTTTCCAGCCCACCCTGAAAAGCTGGGCATAGTGGTGTATGCTCTAGTCTGTTATCAGGTGGTGACAGAGAGGTAAAATATGACACTCTGCAAGACTCATTTGCATGGGAAGGTTCTGGGTTCACACCCAGAGACCTCCCTGAGGACACAGGGCATTTACATATCCATGATCTGGGGCTGGCTAAAGCTGGGCTTGGATCACAGTGTGAAGACCCTTTTAGGGGCTCTTTCTCTCTCTTTCTTTCTCAGTTGCACATGGAATAAATAAACTTTTTTAATAAACCAAGAAATTGCCACAGCTACCCCAGCCTTGACCAACCACTATTCTGATTAATCAGCAGCCATTGACATCAGGGCAAGATCCTCTACCAGCAAAGATTATGACTTACTGAAGGCTCAGATGATTGTTAGCATTGCTTAGCAAGAAGTGTTTTTTTTTGTTTTTTTTTTTTTAAGGATTTTGCTATAGGGCATGTGCGCTCGCTGGAAAGACAGAGAGAGACAGAAAGTGAGAAATCACCCCTCAGGGGGGTTGGCCACATCGCAATCCCTCCTCCTCCATTCTCCTCTCGGGATCTTGGGCACGCATGCACACGCGCCTGGCGTGAGTTTTAAGCCACCGGGTCCGGGACTTGAACCGCAGTCGACTACATGGGAGTAAAGTGACATAGCCATTATGCAAACTGCTAGTCTCACAAGAAGTATTTTTTTTTGAAAAGGTTTTTGCTGTAGGGCACATGCACTCGCCAGAATGAGAGATAGAGGGACAGAAAGAGAGAAATTGTGGCCATGCTGCAATCCCTTCTCTTCCATTCTCCTCTCAGGATCCTGGGCATGCACGCAACATGTGTCCAGCATGAGTTTAAGCCACCGGGTCTGGGACTCGAACTGCAGTCAACTACATGGGAGTCCAGCGACACAGCCATTATGCCAACTGCTGGTCCCAGCAATAAGTACTTTTAATTAAAGTACGTACTTTTTTTCTTTTGTTTGTTTGGTTTTTTTTACTGCATTTACTATTCAATAATAGAGTATAAACATACCTTTTATATGTACTGGGAAACCAAAAATATTGGGGTGACCTGCTTTATTGTGGTATTTGCTTTCTTGAGGTGGTCTGGAACTGAACCTGCAATATCTCTGAGGTATGCCTGTGGTTGGGTATTGTGTTTGTATACAGTCTAACATTCTTTGCCTTTACATTGACATATATATTTTATTTACATTTCATTCAATTTCTGATGTGGTCAAGTATAAGCCTACCATTTTGTTATTTATTTTCTTTATTCTTTTTGATCCTTTCCTTCTGCCTTCTTTTGGACTGGTTGAATGTACTTTTGGATTTCATTGTATTTCTTCTATTAGCTTTTGTAAGCTACACGTATTTTTATTTTATAGATGGTTCTCTAAGACTAGTAATATACCTGCTTAGCTTACCAAAGCCTATTCCGAATTCTATTGTATATATTTTACCACTTCTCACTGACAAGTTCACACCTGGCATTTCTCATTTCACACATTACACTTCCCGCTTCACAGTTCATACCTCAACTTGATCACTCTCATAACCATTCAGAGGAACTATTCAAAATCTCCACTCCCCCTACTGGTTCTTGCCGTCTTTCATTTCCACATACTTTATAAGACCGCCTTAGAGTCCCATTATTTTGCTTTAAACAGTCATTTTCAAAAGCAAATTATGGGAAGAAAAAAGTCTGAGTATGCTTACTCAGTTATTCACCAGGTCTAGTGTTCTTTATTCCTGTAGAGTTAAGTTTCCATATGGTATCAGTTTCCTCTAACCTGAGTAACTTTCTCTAGCATTTCTTGTAGTATTAAGTCTAATGTGACAGATTCTTTTAGCTTTCATTATTCTGAAAACTTCTTGATTCCATCTCTTTTGGGGAGGGCATTTTCACTGAATATAGAATTGAATGTTGACAACATTTTTCTTCAACACTTTAGAAATGTCATTCCATTGTCAACGGGCCTTCATTATTTCTTAGGAGACATCAGTGATTATTCTTATCTTGTATCCTGTATGTAATATGTCTTTTTCCCCTCTGGCTGTTTTCAACATTTTTTTTTTTTTATATTTAGCTTCCAGCATCTTGACTATAAGGTGAGCACAGACTATGCTTGGCTTCCACTCACCACCCTACCTCACTCTGGTATTACACTTGCTGTAGGCACTTGCTGATTGGAAATTGGGTTACACCCCTTGCTCCCTGTCATTTTCTTGTCACTCTTCTGGTGTTTTATTTTATGCCTTGCTAGTTTTACATACTGATAACCGATGGCATTACATGCTGAAGTCTTAAAAGGTTATAAGGGAAATCATCTCCCTGCTCAGCTCGACCATCTGTCTAGGAAGAAGGTCTTATGGAAACTGAATGGTGTTGACTGGTTTCCAAAGTGCTGATGACTCCCAAAGAACGAGTTGGTGACAGTTTAAAAGCTATGGTTTCTGAAGAGGTGGAATTGTTGCTCCCTTTCATCCAGATGAAAGGAAGCATCTTTACTCAACACTTGGAATATTCTAGAAAACCATATACTATGCTGGTTGAGGCCAAAGGTCAATGTTACTACACTATTAACCGACGGAGGGGAGCCATGGGTCCACACCCCTAGACCCCACCTCCAGTGTGTTGTATTAAGCCTTCATCATGTGTAAGTTCTTACATGTATACAAACAGTAGGCTTTAGTACTGAAACTGAGAACCTTGTGTACTCAAGAATCTTCACAGCTTCTATTGGACATGTTTTCTTTTTAGGAATGAAGGAAAAGTCTCCCATTTTGGAGCCATTCTTTTGTCAACTCTACAGCATTGCATGTAACTCTATAAGTATCTTTAAAAGACACAGTTTTGTAAATATTTAATATTCCACTAATAGGATTTTGAATTATGAATGTCAAGTATTCTGGATTTTTAAAAAATGTTTTATTGTACTTTGTTAAAAAGGAAAAGTTGTACTTTTTAAGAATTTTTATGAGTAAATTGAATGTACTGAAAATAAAAATTTTAAAAAAGAAAAAAAGGATTATTCAATTTTATTTATTTATTATTATTATTCAATATTATTATTATTATTTGACCAGAGAGAGAGAGAAGGGGAGTGAGAAAGCAAGCCACCAGTTCCGGTATTCTAACCATGGTCGGCCATGTGGGAGTCCAGCACCTTAACCACCATGCCACCTGCCAGCCCTACATACTGGATAATTTCTGTTGTTCTATTTTAAAGTATGCCTTCTTCCACCTCCTCCTGCTATATCTAATCCATTATTTGGCTTACTTGGTAGATTTTTCACGTTAGCTGTTGTACTTTTCAGCTCTAAGACACATGGTTTCCATATCTCTACTGAAATTTCTTTTAATTCTTTAAATATTTTATAATAGCTGCTTTAAGTCTTTATCTACTAAGTTCAACATCTGGATCACTTTGAGTTCTGTTTTTATTGAGTGAGTTTTCCCCCATGTCTGTTGGACACATTTTTCTATTTCTTTGTATATCTAAAGCAAATTTCATTGTATACTGGACATTTTTGCATGATACATTCATAGAAACTGAATTCTATTACTGTTCTCTGAAATGTTTTTTGTTGTCGTTCTATCAAGCAGTCTAATTAGTGACCAATCACCTTGAACTTAAGGATTGTCCACTTTAGACTTTGTTCAGGTGAGTGTATTTCAGTTTTCCCCTTAGTCTTAAGGTAAACTTTAGCCTAGAGACATAGTCTTACTTCTAAAGCATGGCCCTTCTGTCATGTTAATGGAAAGCCCTGAGTGTTTACCAAATCCTTCTAACTTGACAGGATTCCAAATCCAAGTTCTCTCCCATGCAATGGATGAGAGCTGAAATCTATGGTTCACTTTTCAGCCTTCCAGCTGTTTCTTGCCACATCTTCTTTGTATGTATGTTTGTTTTGCTTTAGGTTTTTGCTGTAAGGTGTGTGAACTCACTGGAGAGAGACAGAGAGAAGGGAAGTGGGAAATCACACCCCCCAGGGGGGATGGTCATACTGCAGTCCCTTCTCTTCCCTTCTCTTCTTGGGATTTTGGACACATGTGCAACTTGGCATGATTTTCAAGCTGCCAGGTTCAGGACTCTAACCATGGTCGACCATGTGGGAGTCTAGTGTGTTAACCACCATACCACCTGCTAATTTCCTAGAAGTCTTCATGGAGTATCCCTGCTATGTACAGCTGAAGGTAAGATAGGGAGTTATATGCAGATTTGATGACACACACACACTCATTCCATGGCTCCTTTGTTTTTCCTTCTGGATTTTTCTCCCCTCAATTTTTAGGTTCTTTGGCTGCTTCAAATTCCTAACACTTCAAGTCAAGCCAACTCAAGCTTTCTGTTTTATTTTAGCTTTTCTACCTCTTGAAAACTAGGAAGTGCCTTTGGGTAAAATTAGTAAGAACATAGATCTCGCCCAGTACAGTTCTCTTTTTTTGAGGATTGAATCCCCTGTTCCATATGCCTACTTTGGATCACCTTCTAGTGTCTTGAAACTTCTTATATTTTGTCTAGAGCTTATAATTATTATCCACAGCAGTATTAGTCTGATACAATACAGTCTTTCATTATTGAAACCACAATTTTACAGCAATAGAGTTTAACCATTTCTTATATCAGATGTTTGGGTTTATTGCCATTCTCTAAATACTATGCTTGTGCTTACATTTGAATGTCTCACCTCTAAAACGATCTAGTATTCTCTAGTAGATTTTTGCTGTGTTAAAAGAAATTGTGATGAAATTTAACTCAATTTAGTCTTCCACCTTCTCTGGCTCACCCATACTGGTATAGTTATATTGTTATTTTTTATTATTTTAATTGTTATCTATGTGGCTTAAAATAACTTTATTAAATCTCTACTTTTTATTTTATCCACTCTGGACAATATTTTTGTTGTTGTTGTTTTCCAGAGGGCACATGTGCTCACTAGAGAAAGAAAGAAACGAGAAATCACTTTGCCCCCCAAGGGAAATGGTCATGCCATAACCCATTCTCCATTTCTCCCTCCTTTTGTGATGTTGGGTATGCATGCACACATGTCCAGTACATGTCTCAAGCCACTGGGTCTGGGACTTGAGCTGTGCAGTGGGTCATGTGGGATCCAGCCACCTTAACCAGCATGCCACAGGATGGCCCTGAACAGTATCTTGAGTATCTAGGTGGTAAAATTAGAACGTTAACATTTCTTTCTCCTTCTTATTTTTTGCCTTTCCAACTTCTGTGAGTTGTTCCTTTATTTTTATGTTGTCAAGAGTAATGACATTTTCTTTTCTGTCACATAAACACGGTCATGCCTTTGTGACTTGCCAATGGCTTGTTCAACATTTATTAATGTAACAAATATTTATCGAGGACCTGTTAGTCCCTGTCTTTGGTGCTGGGGAAACAGCAGTGAACAAAGTAGTAGGAAATTCCTGCCCTTGTGGAACATACTTTTTAGTGGGGGAAGAGACAGAAAACAAACACAATGCAGAAGCAAAATATTGATATACAGTATGTTGACTTTGCTAAGAAGAAAAGCTAAGCTAGGAAGCGGTATACGAAGGGAGTGAAAGTGAGGATGCGCGTGCACGCATGTTCAAGAGTATGTGTATGTGTTACAGTTTGGATAGAATGGTCAGGAAAGGTCTCACTAGAAGGTAATATTAGTTTAAGTAAAGCCCTGAAGGAGTTAAGGGAATAAGCCATGTTGATATCTGCGGAGAGTTCCAGGCAGCAAGTTCATGAACATTATAAAGGATAAATATTGTTTGCTCCAGAGCCAAGAAGAAACATTCCTTTCTAACCACTTCAGTGTCCCCACTCCTGTGGCACTCACAGAATCTCCAAAAGAATCTGTTCTTACATGCTGCTAATTGCTCATGATCATGTTACACTTTTTACATTGTATTTAAATCAGATCTTTCTTCTATGATTACTCCCAGCACCTTTGCTGGTTACTCTCCTTTGTTTTTTTATGAGAGAAGAAATATTTTCTTCATTGTATCACTAATGCCTTCCAAGATGTCCCCCATTACCTATTGTTCTATTCCTTTTTTTAAGTTCACCGATTCCTGCTCAGATTGATCCTGGTTCACAATATTTGTTATGGTTTTGTTTTGCAGCTGTTAGTTTTTCCTAGAGTTTCTAGTTGGCTTTCCTTTTTTTTTCCCCCTTGCATTCTATTTTTTAAAGAGACTTATTCATTTAATCTTTTAAAATTAATCATTATTATTATTATTATTTAGTTTGCTATAGGGCATGTGTGCTCATCAGAGAGAGGAAGGGGGACAGTGAGAAAGCAAGTCTGGGACTTGAACCATGCTCAACCATGTGGTAATCCAGCACCTTAACCACTAAGCCACCTGCTGGTCCCTTTGCCTTACACTCTATGAATTTTTCATATTCTTAGTTATTACAAAGCTTGTGGAATTCCTCCACTTTTTCTGCTGGAGACCTTCCCTCCAAAGCCTGCTGTCTTCCTGCTCAAGGCAGAGCTGGTGGTTCCTCTGGCTTCTGTACAACTGACATTGTGTTTTTGTTTTTGTTTTTGTTTTGTTTTGTTTTCTGCTTTCCAAGTTCCACATCTTCTTCCATATTTCTATTTATCAAGTTTTGGGATTTTTTTTTCTTTTTTTGGACAGGTTTTTGCTATAGGGCGCGTGCGCTCGCCAGACAGACAGAGAGAGACAGAGAGACAGAAAGCGAGAAATCACCCCCCAGGGGGGATGGCCATGCTGCAATCCCTTCTCCTCCATTCTCCTTTCGGGATCTTGGGCATGCATGCACATGCACCCGGCGTGAGTTTTAAGCCACCGGGTCTGGGCCGCGAACCACGGTTGACTACGTGGGAGTCCAACAACATAGCCATTACACTAACTGCTGGTCCCAAGTTTTGGGATTTTTTTAAAGATTTTTTTTCATAAGGCATGTGTGCTCACTCCAAAGAGAGACAGAGAAAGAGAGAGATGGAAAGTAAGAAATCAACCTTCAGGGTCATGGCCACATCTCAATCCCTTCTTCTCCATTCTCCTAGAATTTGGGGCATGGATGCACATATACCTGGAGTGATTTTCAAGCTGCTGGGTCCAGGACTCGAACTGTGCAGCCAGCCATGTAGGCTCCAGTGTCTTAACCTCCATGCCATCTGCTGGCCCTGCTATTTGTCAAGTATTTTATGATTCTTACTGAAGTTTTATGTATCTTTCCATATAACTGCAGAACGTTTGCTATTAAGTATATTTCTAGATACTTTATTTTACTTTTTTTATTTTTTTAACAAAGTGATCTTTCTGGATTGAATTATCTTGCCATTGTGTTTTCTAATTGAATATTGTTATTTATTTTACTTTTTAGAGTGATTTTTTTGCCATAGGGTGCATGCACTTTCCAAAGAGGAAGAGAGAGACAGACAGAAGGTGAAAAATCATCCTGGGGGCGGGGGGGGGGGGGCCATGCCACAGTCTCTTCTCCTTCATTTTCCTCTTGGAATTTTGGGCATGCACACACATCTACCCCACGTGAGTTTTAAGCCTTCGATCTGGGACTCCAACTGCGGTCAACTACGTGGGAGTCCGGCGATGTAACCACTGTGCCATCTGCTGGTCCCGCTACTCTCTTTTTTTTTTTTTTTTTTTTAAATAAATTGGTTTTGTAACAATCAGAAGGGGGTATATGGAAGAAAAACTTTCTGGGTTTTTGCATATCTGAAAACTGCCTTTATTCTGCCCTCAAACATAGTTGACAATTTGACTGGGTATAGGATTCTAGGTATGAAATAAATTTCCCATAGAAATTTGAAGATCAGGATTTCTGCCCAGACTTCACCTACCTGCTCTCCAAGTCTAGCCGGGAGCCAGGTTAGAGCACCCTACTTATTCTCTCTGTCTCTTTCCATCTCTCTCTCCATGGACTGCATGGTTCTCATTTTTTGACAAATTTTTTTTCTTCTCTTATTGTTTTTGTCTTTTTTCCCCCTCTTCTTTAGTTTTCTCTATTCCTTTTCCTTTTCTTTTTACTTTCTCACTTTTTGCTCAGCTTCCACACACTGATTTTCTAGACAGATCTAGGTGCTCAATAGCCAAATATATGACTACTTTTAGGTCAGATTCATCCTCAATTTTCATTGAATCAACTGTGCAAAGGGAGAAAAACGATACTGCTACAGACTGCAGGTCACCTCCTTCTGCATTCCTCTGAATGCTCAGATTTAACTCCAAAAAATAGGAAGAAATGTATAATCCATCAGCTGACCATAAACCACTGCAGAGATGCAAGAAACATGAGAAACCAAGAAAATATCTCTCCTCTAATGGAAAAAAATAACTCCCCTTCCTCCACAAAGAACACAAGGGAACTCAGGGAAATGGCAGATAAAGAATTTAAAATATTCATAGTGACAAAGCTAACAGAGATGCAAGAGAATAGAGACAATGAACTTCAGAAGATGCAGGAGAAAAGAGACACTGAGTTCCAAGAAGTGAGGAAGTTCTTGCATGATCTCAAAGAGGAGATACACATCATAAAAAAAGAATCAAACAGAATTGTTAGAGATGAAGGCTGTAATACAGGAAGTTAAAACTTCCCTTGAAAACATCAAAAGCTTATTAGATCATGAAGAAGATCGAATCTCAGATGTAGAAGATAGGACCTCTGACGTAGAGAAATTCACCAAAAAGACTGAGAAAATTTTAAAAAAATATGAGAATAACATACAAGTAATACTAGCTACCATTAAACACCCAAATATCTGGATCATTGTTATCCCAGAGGGTGAAGAAACTAATAAGGACACTGATCATTTGCTCCATGAAATCCTGGAATAAAAGATTCCAAACCTAGAAAGGCACTCAAATATCCAGACCCAAGAAATACAAAGGACACCCATAGAATCAACACAAGAAGATCTTCTCCAAGGCACATCATAGCCAGATTGACTAAAACCACAGACAGAGTCAAGATACTAAGTTTGGCCAGAGAGAAATACCAAGTAACTTTCAAAGGATATCCCATAAGGCTAATAGCAGACCTCTCATCAAAACTATTGCAAGCAAGGAAAGAGGTTGAGTGAAAAACAATTTCAACCAAGAATACTATACCCAGCAAGATTATCCTTCATATGGGAAGAAAGGACAAGAACATTCTCAGATAAACAAAACCTGAAAGAATTTACCAACACCATACCAGCTCTCCAAGAAGGAGCTAAAGGAAGTGCTATACCAGGAAAACTAAAATTGGACACACAAGAATAAGAGTACAAGAAACAGCCAAGACAATGGCAAGCCTAGTGGTAGGGACAAGTCTGGAGTTGAATGTTAACTTCCAGAGTTTAAACAGAAAGATCAGACCACAGCAACACTGCAAATTCAATAGGAGAGAAATGAATTACATGAATCTGAACTAGTGAAATAGAATTTTTTTACTTAAGACTAAAACATTACTGATTTTCTTCAATGCTTTGATTTCCCTATTTAAGAATTTTTGTCTTCTCTTGAACTGCTGATAGGTTCAACTATTTACTGTTTGAACTGAATCCTAACCTTTTTACTGGCTTTAAATTTTAAGCAAATTTCTCTTAACATTTTTTGATTTTGATCTATTAAAACAAAGTTTTTTAATTAAAAATGCATTAAAAATGCCTATTAATACCTATTTAATGACTGCAGTAAGCTATATAGCCCAAGTGAGGTGCTACTTTATAGTATGTTCACTTTACTCACTGAGGTTTATGCGTAAAGTCAGACATACGTTCACAAATATGTATATATCAGCTGTGCTTGCTATTGAAATTCTTTAAATTAATTAATATCTTTGGTGAATCAATAAAATGTGAAAAAAAAAAGACATGGAAAACAACTGTACGTACCAGAGACTGTGTGGGAAAAGGGGTGTGGCAAAGGGAGAGAGGTAGGGAGTCAGGGGAGGGAAAAAAGCAAAATATATAAGAAACGAGAAATAAAAAATTATTTGTTGATAACATATATGGTTATATCTTTGATGAGCCAATATACAATGTACACCGGATAGAAAAATCTCATTTTGTATACTGTATTGATGTACAGTGAATGATTATAAATAAATAAAGTAATTAATTAAAAAATAGTTAAGAAACAGAAAATGGAAAATTATCTGTAGATGATAATATGTATAGTAATATCTTTGATTAGATTCAATATACAGTGTATTCTTGATGAGAATATTCATTTTTTATGCTGTAATGATATGCCATGATTTATTGTAAAATAAAATAATAACTACAATTTTAAAAAATGTGAAGATCACACTCCATTGTCCTGTAGCCTCTAGTATTGCTGATGAGAAATCTAATATGAATCGGATTATTTTGTTTTTCTTTTTTCTTTCAAGAGTCTTTCCATGGTATTCTGTAATTTCACAATGGTGTTATTTAGGATGGGTCTTTTACATTTGACTTACTCAGCTTTCGAGAGACCCTTTAACCTTGAAGATTTATATTACGTCCATATGCAAGGGTAGAATTAATAGCTATCTGCCAGAATTTTTTTTCTTTTTCTTTTTTTTCACTTCAGAATTGAATCATGTGGCACAGTTGAGTTGACTAGTTTGCATACTGATCCTTTAACTCCCCTATTTTCTATTCCACTGGATGTCAAGCTTGACAACTCTGAGTCTAGAACCTCTCATAGCTAATTTCCTACTCCCAGCTTCAGGCTCTTTACCTGAGTTCTATTGCAACCTTTTCTGCCCTACTTCTCCAGCTAATTCATACCTGTCTATTCCTTCCAACCAAACCTTTGTGGAAATCTCCAAACCAACAGTGATCCCTCTCCTGTTCTCTTCATAGTATGGGAGTAAATATTTTTCTATTTTCTTACCATAATTTCTATGGGGTCTTAGGAGGAAAATTATGCAAGATATCTTCCCTTGACCACTCTTCTTGTCTTCTCTTTATCCTTTTCAACCCTTATCTTTGTTCTAGGAGGCTGACTTGCATAGATACATTATCAAGCTTCCTTGCCATTTGCCTTCTGGTTGGAACCAGCCAATATGGAGCCCTGGCAGAAGACCAGAGAAAGGAAAGAGTAAGGCCAGGGTATTTATTCCTTCAGCAACCTCCCTGTGAGGTTGCGTAGGGTTGGATGAGCCCCTTATGAAGGCCATAGCTTTTACCAGGTGGCTTCTTCACACAGACCTCTGCCTAGAGATAGCCAGAGCTTCACCTTTTTTTTTTTTTTTGGGGGGGTTTTTGCGTTGGGGACGGTTGGCCGGCCAGAAAAAGGCGAGACAGAGAGACAGAAAGCGAGAAATCACCCCCCCCGGGGGGGGGTGGCCATACCTCAATCCCTTCTCCTCCATTATCCTCTTGGGATCTTGGGCATGCACGCACACGCACGTGGTGTGAGTTTTAAGCCACTGGGTCCAGGACTCGAACCACAGTCAATTGCATGGGAGTCCAGCGACATAGCCATTACGCTAACGGTTGGTCCCAGAACTTCACCTTTTTAAGTTAGTCATGGCAAAGGACCTCTGCTCTTTCCAGCCTTGGGGAACTGCCTGTCCTGGGTGGTTTCTCTACACCTGCCCAAATCTTTTAAATAATCCCTTTATTAAACTTGCTCGACTAATTCAATTTGAATGTGCTTTTTTTTCCTGATGGGATTCTGACCTAATGCAAAGAGAACATAACTTATGATTGCCTGGTTTTCTATCTGGGACCAAAGAATCTCAGATGATTGTGAAACACATAGCACTTCCATGTAGACTGTTTTTCTTTGTCTTTTGCAACCCATATAAGATGGTTAGATCCTAATTCTCTATTGCCATTCTAGTTCACTGTTTGTTAGAGGACCCTGAGGGTTCCCTGTAATTTCACAATATGTATTGGTCATAGAGGCCTATAGAGAGCAAAGTTTTCAATGGTAGATGCTGCAACTAGCACTGAATTGGACTGACTTATCCAGGCACACTCCTGAGTTTATTTATATTCTGAAAACTTCAGCTTAAAAATTTTGCATCTGCTTCTCAGTGGTGGTGCCTTATTACTGACCACTGACCAAGCAGGAAGGGTGTCCTTAGATGAATAGTAACAAACTCAGCTCTTGAATGGCTTCTCTTTTCAGCCACAAGGAATTCAGGAGTCATTTGTAGGCACATCTGTCTCTTCCTCCAGATGGATGTCCCTAATGGCAGGGCCTACGTCCTCATTAAGTCCATGTTGCCAGCAGCCAGTCCAGAGGCTGCTCGTAGCAAGAGTGAAAAGATTGTTTGTATAATGAAGGAAAGTGTCTTTAGAGGGCTATAAAACCACAGCCCCAATTGAACATCTTCTCTTCTATTCCCTTTGTCCAGTTTTGCTCCATAAATAAATGACTAGGGGCCCTGAAAGCTCTGAGATGGCGATTTATCTTAGTCTATAGACTCCCATGTGAAAGAAATGAAGCTTGCCTTTATTTCCTTTAAATCAAAATAAATTAGATTCTGAATTCCCACATGACTGGGTTGGAGAGAAATTTGCTCTCAGCCATCCTGAGGAATAAGAATGGAGGGTTTCCGGGGAACCAGCAGGTGGCATAGTGGTTAAGGTGCTGGACTCCCATATCACTGACCACAGTTCAAGTCCCAGACCCAATGGCTTGAAACTCATTCTGGGTGTGTGCGCCTGTGTGATCAAAATCCCCAGAGGAGAATGGAGGAGAAGGGATTATGTCATGGCCATCCCCCTTGGAGGGATGATTTCTTGCTTTCTGTCTCTCTGGCAATTGTACATACCCTATAGGTAAAATCTCAAAAACGAATGGAGGGTCTCACAGGAACCTGGAGTCTTCCTTAGTGCCTAGACAACATGACATCCCGATGGCCTCGTGTCCAAGCAAGTCTGCTTCTTCAAGGCAGGTAAATTTACTATTTCTCTCAAAAGTTTGGCCCTAGAATCTTAGCCAACACTGGGAGCTTGAAGCCGAGACTCTAGCTTCTTGGGGTGCCTCCTTCTGTGACTTAGTTGTCTTGCTGTTTGTGTCACCTGCTGACTCAATCCTTCCTGAGATGTGCAACTCCTCCTCTTCTGTCTGAGCCCTGCCCCGTGCCCAGAATTCTAGCCTTTCCCCTCTTCCCTATCATAATCTCCTCAATAAGCTTCCATGAAGAAGAAAAACCAGGAAGACACTTGTAATTAACCTTCAAGACAAAGACTTTGGATCTCCTTTCTCAGATTCCTGCATCACCTGCCTGGGCAGGACTGGTGATTGGCTGGGACATTCTGACCAATCAGTGGCTGTATTGGTCAAGGTGTTAGATGTCTAGGACTTGGGTCTGCATCTGGACATTTGTGCTGGAGTGTTTGCCACTTACTCTGTGCAAACTTGGACCCTGTCTCACAGCCTACTTATGATGAGCAAATGACGATTGAGTGATAGCTGGTGAATATTCATTCCTTGCCTTTCCTTACTTCTTCTTGCTAATGGTTATAAGTTCTCTCCCTACTAGACTGTAAATTCTTTATTATATTCCTGTTTGTATCTCCTAAATTGGCAAGTAGTCAATAAATGTTTGTAGAATTCAACCCACTTCCTTATCTGGATGTTTCTTCAGCAAGTCCTTTACTATATTAAAGTTGCTCGTTTGTCTTTCTAGGCAGAATGATGAAAAACCTTCCTGCACCTGTAGGTTCTCTGCTTAAAGATGGAAAAGGAAAGCAGAGGGGCTGGAGTCCTTCCTCATTGGTGGTCTGGGTCTGTCAAGCTATACTGGGTGAGTGAATGCTGGGTCCTCCCTCCTTTCTAGTTTTCCTGTCAGCTGTTGAGAGGGAAGTACTGAAGTCTCCACTTACTGTTGTGAATGTGTCTATTTCTCCTTTTCATTTTAGCCTCACATTATTTTGCAGCTCTCTTGTGTAGTGCATGCATAATATGATCGCGACATCTTTTTGATAGATTGACCTTCTTATCATTATGTAATAAATTTCTCTATGTCTGGTCATTTTCTTTTTGCTCTG
Source organism: Tupaia belangeri chinensis (assembly GCF_000334495.1). Taxonomy (NCBI): domain Eukaryota; kingdom Metazoa; phylum Chordata; class Mammalia; order Scandentia; family Tupaiidae; genus Tupaia; species Tupaia belangeri. The sequence continues at coordinate 686,284 of NW_006205257.1, forward strand.
AAGTCTACTTTATCTAATATTAATATAGACATGCCTATTTTCTTGACAGAAATGTTCGCATGATATCGTTTTCTATCCTTTGCTTTCAACCTACCTTACATCATTCTATTTAAAGTAAGTTTCTAAAAGACAACACATAGTTGACTTGTGTTTTCCTATCCACTCTGCCAGTCTCTGCCTTTTCATTGGCATATTTAACCCATTTATATATATATATATTTGCTATAGTGCGCACACACTCACCAGAAAGACAGAGATATACAGAGAGACAGAAAGCAAGAAATAACCCCCCCAGGGGGGAGGGCCATGCCATAATCCTTTCTCCTCCATTCTCTTCTCAGGATCTTAGGCACGCACACACACACACTCCTAGTGTGAGTTTAAGCCACCAGGCCCAGGACTCTAACTGTGGTTGACTACATGGGAGTCCACTGACATAGCCTTATACCAACTGCTGGTCCCAAGCCATGTATATTAATTAATTGTAATTATTAATATATTAGGACTTAGGTATGCTGTCTAATTTTTTGTTCTTTTTTGTTGTTGTTTGTTTGTTTTCCTTCTTTTTTTTTTTTGTTTCTCTATTTCCTTTTTCCTGCCTTCCTATAGATTTTATTTTTAGAATTCCATTTGGATTTACCTGTAATATTTTTCACTGTATCTGTGTAGCTGTCCTAGTGTTTGCTCTAGATATTACATTTTATAGATAGAACTTAGCATTGTCTACTGATATTTGTTACTTTACCAGTTTTAGTGAAATGTAGAAACCTTCCCTCTATCTTCTCCCATTTATAGTGACCATAAGTATTTCCTGTACATATATATTTCCTGAATCACATTAGACACTATTAAAATTTCTTATTTGACTCAAACAGAATTTTGAAAACTCAGGAGGTGAAGGAAATGTATTGTATTTAGCTGTATTTTTATTCTTTCCATTGTTCTTTCTCCTATCCTGATATTCCAAGGTTCATTCTTTCCTCATTTAATTCTTGCTTAGAAAACGTCCTTTAGCTATTCTATGAGATAGTCTGCAGGCAATAAGTTATCTTAAGTTTTATTTTATTGGATTTTTAAAAATTCATGGTAGAGCATATGAATATGCATGTTTGAGTCAAAACAAGATAGAGACGGAGATGAGCATTCTCTGCAGGATCTGTTCCCACCACAATTCCTTTCCTCTAGTTCTCTAGCCTATTGGATCTTAGGCACTTGCCCACGTGCCTGGCGTGTTTCAGACTGATCAGGCCAGGGAGTTGAACTGTGGTTGCTATGTGGAATTCAGCTTCTTTGAACATTACATTACCACCAAACTGAAGATGACCCTCTCTTAGTTTTTCTTCATCTGAAAATGTCCTGCTTTCTCTTTTATTCCTAAAGGATATTTTCACTGGATATGGAATTCTGAACTGCCAGTCCCTTTCTTCCAGCCCCTTGAAAATTGTTGTGGTGCCTCCTGCTGACCTCTATGGTTTCTGATGAAAAATCTCAGCCATTCACATTGTTCTTCCCCTGAAGGTAAGGTGTCATTTCTCTTTCACTGCTTTGAATACACATTCTTTGCCTTTAGCTTTCAGAAGTTTGACTTTTTGATGTGAATTTCTTTGAGTTTATTCTGTTTGGAGTTTTCTCAGCTTCTTGAATCTATATGCTTATGTCTTTTGCCAAATTTGGACTATTTTTAGCCATTATTTCTTCAAATAATTTTCAGTCTCATTTTTTTCTCCTCTCCTGTTGAAAGTTCAATGATGTAAGTATTAGCACTTTTGTTGTCCTATGAATCTCTGAGGCTCTGGGTTTGTTTTGTTGACGTTTATACACTTTTTCCAACAAAAACTTTATTCAGTTTGCTCAGAAAACATTGACAAAATAAATTTCAGTTGTAATTTCACCGGTTTCAAAATTACAGGTGATATTTATAAACATAACGTACAGATACAAATGAATGATGAACTATAGTTTCACAAAGGATTGTAAACATGTTGCAGACTAGTCAGTCCTTTCTTTTAGGCAAAGTGCTCATTTGATGACAGATAAATTAACAGATACACACTATTGTGAACTATTTCACGCAATACCAAAAAAAGGTTTTGATTTGTATTTCTCTTGTAAACAAAAGTTTATCATTTATAATCTTTTTTCTTTTTTTTCCACACCCACAATTCACACCCATTCTCTATCAGCCATTTCCCCCTCTGTCACTAGTATCCCCACCAAACCTCTCCACCATCACATCTTCAGATCTTTCAACCACTGCCATGAAGTGCAGGCCCTCAGTACAAACTGAGCGGGGGTATGCAATGTGTATCTTTTAAAGTCTGACTCACTTCGCTTAACATTAAATTTTCTATATTCATCCATTTTGAGTTCAACAATAGGCTCTCATTGTTTCTCATACCTGTGTAATATTTCATAGTATATATATGCCACAGGTTTTCAACGTAAACATCAGTTTTTAGGTTGGTTCCATGTTTTAGCAATTATAAATAATGCTGCAATAAACATAGATGTGCAAATATCTTTCCAATTGAGTGTTTTCTTACCTTTCTTACCAAGAAGTAGGGCTGTTAGGTTATATGGAAGTTCTATTTGTAGATTTTTGAGAAATTGTCATATTATTTTCCACAGAGGTTGGACTAATTTACATTCCCACTAACAGTGTAAGAGAGTTCCTTTTTTACTACAGTCTCATCAACATTTATCATTATTTTTTTTTTATTCTACCCATTCTAACTGGAGTTAAGTGGTATTTTTTTTCTTTTCTTTTCTTTCTTTTTTTTTTTTTTTTTTTTTTTGAGAGGTTTTTGCTATAGGGTGCGTGTGCTTGCCAGAAAGAGAGAGACAGAAAGCAAGAAATCACACCCCCCCCCCCAGGGGAGATGGCCACGCCACCATCCCTTCTCCTCCATTCTCCTCTCGGGATCTTGGGCATGCACGCACATGTGTCCAGCATGAGTTTAAGCCACTGGGTCCAGGACTTGAACCGTGGTCGGCTGTGTGAGAGTCCAGCAACATAGCCATTAAGTCAACTACTAGTCCCTCTTATTATAATTTTAATTTGCATTCCCCTTCTTACAAGAGACTTTAAACTTTTTTTATATGATTCTTGGCCATTTGTAAGACTTCCTTGGAGAATTGTCTGTTCAACTCACTTGCCCATTTTTTAATTGGATTTTTTTATGGGTGAACCACTTGAATTCCCTATATATTCTAGATATCAATAACTTATCTGAGGAATAACTAGCAAATATTTTCTCCCATTCTGAGGGTTGTCTTTTCACTTTGGTTATAGTCCCCTTTGCTATGAGGAAGCTTTTAGCTTGATATAATCACACTTGTCTATTTTAAGGACCATTACCTATGTTTTACGGGTCTTACTTAAGAAATCTTTTCTGCTTTCAGACCCAAACACCTAGACAGAATCCATCTACATCTGAGGTGGGCCCTGCCCCTTTCAAGGACTAGGATAACTCAAGACCTACTCTAAACCTCTCCTTCTAGACCTAAACACCTAGACAGAATTAATCTACATCTGGGGTGGGCCCTGCTCCTTTCAGGGACTAGGGTAATTAAAGACCCTCTGCTCTAAACCTCTCCTTAAAGACCCAACCTCTTCTTTTTTTTTTTTTTTTTTTTTGCCTTTTTGTAAAAAGATTCCCCCCTTTTTCTGGGGGTTGTTTTTCTCTCTCCCCCCCCCACCTTTTTCTTTTTCTGTGTGTTTTCTTTTCTTTTACATGACTTTCTCACTTTGCATCTCAGCTTCCACATACTGAGTATCTAGACAGGTGTAGGTGCACAGTAGTCAAACATCTGAATAATTTTATGGTTCTAGAAATCCTCAGCCCCTACTGAAATTACTGCACAAAGGAAGAAACACATCTTCAAAAATCTGAATTCAAATGTCTTTCTGTGAATAGCACATTGCAGAACACAGTAAAGGAAATACCTCACAGTAAAGGGAAGTGTACAAGCTTACATTGCAGAAACCTTCTACAACAAATTAGTCAAAAGTGAATACACCACCAAATTGTGGGAGGCTGCGCACCAGTGAGTCTGCCGAGGTTTCTCAGAGAGCAAATAATTGCCATGATTGGTTCCCTTCAAAAAACCTGACCTTCGAAACTTTGCTCTGATTGGCCACTAGAATCCGGCACCTCATGATTGGTCCAAAAACAACCAATCATAACCCACTGTTTACAACCAATCATGGCCCACCGTTTACAACCAATCATGGCCCACCATTTACAACCCACCAGTGTGTATATAACCACGATGCCTGGCCCACAGTAGCCAGAGGACGACCGGGAGAGCCTGAAGAGCTGAAACACCGCAGACGACCCTGAAGACCCTGAAGTGTTGACACTGCATCGTCTCCAGACAACCTGGGAGACCCTGAAGAGCTGTAACACTACATCGTCTCCAGACGACCCTGAAGAGCTGTGACACTGCATTGTCTCTGTGATGCTCACAATAAACGATGCGACCCTGAAGAGTTGTAACACTGCATCGTCTCTGTGCTGTATCTTGCTGCCCACAATAAACAGACAACACTGAAGACACTGTGTCGTCTCCGTGCTGTAACATTATGCCGCTTGTCCCAGCTCTCACTCCTTCACTCAGGAAACCTGTTCGGCTGTCCCCCTGGGTTAGGACACCAAATGACTGAAAATCAGAGATGAGAAATTGCCAAGTGAACAGCAGGGAGAAATTTGGAGCAGCAGAGAAAGCACAGCTCATCTCCTCTCACATGCCTCTGAACTCGCAGTTGAAACCCTGCATCTCAACCTAGGTGCACATTTCTTCTAGAAACTGGGAGGCCATTGTAATATCCAATTCCAACAACAAAAGTGCAGTGGCTTGGTGAGCATCAGGGAAACGGAACTGCAGAGAGATTGCGGGTCACCTCCTGCATGCCTCTGAATGCTCAGAATTAACTCCAAGAAATTAGGAAGAAATGTATGATCCATCAGATAACCAGAGGCACAAGAAATAAGAGAAATATGAGAAACCAAGAAAATATCTCTCCCCCAAGGGAAAAGAATAGCCCTTCATCATCCACAGACAGTACAATGGAATTTGTGGAAATATCAGATAAAGAATTCAGAATTTCATAGTGACAAAACTAATCAAGGTGCAAGAAAAGAGACACAATGAACTCCAGAAGATACAAGAGAAAAGAGACAATGAGTTCTAGGTGATGAGGAAGTTCTTCCATGATTTGACAGAAGAAACACACATTATAAGAAAAGAATCAAACAATTGTTACAGATGAAGGCTGTAATACAGGAAATCAAAACCTCCCTTGAAAATATTAAAAGCAGATTAGACCATGCAGAAGGTCAAATCTTGGAGGTAGAAGAAATCTTTGCCTACTCCAGTGTCTTCAAAATTCCCCTATATTTTCTACCAGTAGTTTTGTGGTTAGAGGTTTTATATTTAAGTCTTTGATCTATTTTGAGTTAATTCTAGTTAATGGTGAGAGATAAGGGTCCAGTTTCATTTTTCTGTAGATGGATATCCAATTCTTCCAATATCATTTACCAAAGAGACTTTCTTTTCTCAACTGCATTGTCTTATACCTCTTATCAAATATCAGTTGACTGTGATTTAGAGTTTATTTCTGGATTCTCAATTCTGTTCCCTTAGTCTGTGTATCTGTTTTTGTGCCAGTACTATGCTGTTTTAATTATCACTGCTTTGTAATATACTTTAAAGTCAAGAGTGAAATGCCTCTTAGTTTATTATTCTGATAGAGTATTGCCTTGGCAATGCAAGGTCTTTTTTGATTCCAGACAAAGTTCATAATTTTTTTTCTCTTTTTTAAAGAATTATTTATTTAATTTTATTTATTCATTCATTCATTTCATTTGATCAGAGAGAGACACACATAGAGAGAGAGAGAGAGAGAGAGAGGGAGGGAAAGTGAGAAAGCAAGCCACCAGTTCCGGGACTCAAACTGTGGTCAGCCATGTGGGATTGTCTAGCACCATAGCCACCATGTCATCTGCTGGTCCCCATAATTGTTTTTTCTATTTCTGTGAAAAATGTCTTGGGTAATTGGATCAGAATTGCATTAAATATATAAATTAATTTGGGTAGGATTGACATTTTGATCATATGAATTCTTCCAATCCAAGAGCACAGGATGTTCTTTCATTTTTTAAATATCATACTCAATTTCTTTTTTCAATTTTTCATAGTTTTCCTTGTAGAGTTCTTTTACTTCTTTGTTTTTTTCTTTGTTCCTAGGTATCTTATTTTTTTTGTAGCTATTATAAATGGAATCGCTTTCTCTAATTCTGTCTCAGTCTGTTCATTACTGTTGTATTAAAAAACTATAGATTTTTTGTAGATTAACTTTGTATCCTGCAACTTTACTGAATTTATTGATCACTTAGGAGTTTTTTTTCATGGATTCCTTTGGATTTTTAATTTTTAATCATATCATCTACAAATAGGGACAGTTTAACTTCCTCTTTTCCTATCTGAATGCCTTTTATTTTGCTCCCTTGTCTGATTGGATTGGCTAGGACTTCTAGCGCTATATTGAAAAGGAGTAAAGAGAGTGGGCAACCTTGTCTTGTTTTAGTTTTTAATGGGATTGTTTATAGCTTTTCCCCATTCAGCATGCACACGCACCTGGCATGAGTATAAGCTGTCGAGTCTGGGACCCGAACCACAGTCAACCACATGGGAGGCCAGTTACATAGCCATTATGCCAATTACTGGTCCCTCTAAATTCTTTATCAGATATTTCCATGATTTTCATTGAACTGTCTGTGGATGAAGAGGAGTTATTCTTTTCCCTTGAGGGGGAGGTATTATCTTGGTTTCTCATATTTCTTGTGTCTTTGTGGTGATTTCTAGTCATCTGATTGGTTACACACTTCTTCCTAATTTCTAGAAGTTCAATCTGAGCATTCAGGGGCATGCAGGAGGACGTGATCTGCAATCTCTTTGCCATTTCATTTTAATCCCTTTGTGCAGCAGATTCAGTGAGTATTGAGGGATATGTTAACCCTAATAGTATTTGGATGAGGGACCAGTGGTTGGCATAATGAGTATGTCACTGGACTCTCATGTAGTCAACCACGGTTCGAGTCGTGGACCCAGTGGTTTAAACTCACGCTGGGCACATGTGCATGCATGCCGAAGATCCTGAGAGGAGAATGGAAGAGAAGGGAATGCGGTGTGGTCATCCCCCCTGGGGAGGGTGATTTCCTGCTTTCTGTTTTCTGTCTGTCTCTGCCTTTCTAGTGAGTTCATGAGCCCTATAGCAAAAAACTCTCAAAAAAAAAAATATATATATAGTATTTGGATGTTTGGCGATAGTTCCCTTAGCTCCATCTAGACACTCGGTGAATGAAGATTGAGCAACAAAGTGATGAAGTAAAAGAAAATGAAAACAGAGAGGAAAAGAAAGAAAAACAAAAACAAAGAAAGACAAAAAGAAGAAAAAAAGAGAAAAAACAACCAAAAATATATTTTCAAAAAAGTAAATAATAAAAACCACACAGAGGGACCAGCAATTAGCTGGAAGAATAAGGAAAAGTACATCTATTTCATCCCCCTGGAATTTTACATAATCTTTAATTTCATATCTTTCTCTTCCTTAGTGTTCTGGCTCATATTTCTAGGAGTGCATTAAAAAATTACAGGAATAACATTTATCCTTTTCTCATTCCTCATTCCCTGGGAATGCCCCTAATGTTGCCTCATGAAGTGTGTTGCTCAGTGTTGAGCATTCAGTTCGGTCAGTGTAAGTACATTCCGTTGAACAAATATTTGGTCATGCCTGCCATGTGTACATCACTGCTCTAAAGCTAGGAATACATCTAGCAGGAAATTAGATCATAATTGTTCTCTCTTATATTAAAGGTTATCTTTTTCTCTGCTTCAAAACCTACCTCTATATTAATACTGTGTCTCTCATTTCTTTATCCTGCTGACCCACTCTGGATGGGCAGTAAATGGGAATGAAGATAGGGAGGGAGCACAGTGTAGTTCAAAGTCAGATAAGAGGGGGAGCCACAGGTGGCATGGTGATTAAAGGTACGAACTCCCACCTGGCCAACTGCAGTTCAAGTCTTGGATCTGGTAGCTTGCTTTCTTGCATTCTTGCTTTCTCTCTCTGTCTTGCTCTGGTTAAATTTAAAATAATAATAATGGTGATAATAAAGTTAAATAAATAATTATTTTTTTAAGTCAGACAAGAGGAATATGATATATTTTAAGTTATATTAAGTCTTGGGGCTTATCTTGGTTAAGACTCTTAGAGGTCAGTAACATAGACAGGTTCAACGAGCATAAGTAAACAGGGGGGAACTAAAGCCATTGTATAAACAAAGAGTTGTCTAATGAAGTCCAGAAGCAGGCTATGCAGCTGGGTCTCGGGCCTCAGGAATGACTAGAACCAGGCTCCACCAAGACCCTTTGTACCTATGCTTTTATTCTCTCTTTAGGTTCTTCGCCACTCCTTCTAGGGAACCAGCATTATTCCTCTACTTCTGCCTCAAAGGCTGTAGTAGATGCGTCCCAGGCTCCAAGTTCACCTCCTATCATGCAGGGAGATGATCCAGGCAGAACTCATTCCTCATGCTCAGGATCAGATTGGCTCAGCTGGTCCCTTGTTTGTCCCTGGTTGAGCAACTATGGCCGGACAACCTGGTACAAACAGGGCTGGTTCGGACTTACCTTTCTCTTGGGGGTAGGCAACACCCCAGAGATGGGGTGTGTATTCTTCCACTTTATGATTATCCAGTAATAACAGGAAACTACTGAGACTACCTAAGGGATCATTTTCCACATGCAGCAGTGTAACTGCACAGAAGAACTGTCCTTACATTGTACCTCCAAATTAGGGCTTCTGTAAATTGCCATGAGAATGTTTGGCCTGGGGTTGTGCCTTTTCCTGGGCTGAGTAGTGCTGTCTTATTGCTAGTGGATCATCTGTCGTGCCTTGGGTCATGTTATGGCTTATAGGAGATGCTTTGTCTCTAATTTATATTCACCTTCACCTCTGCCTGGGCTTATAGATAACTCTAATACCGAATTCTTTTGAATATAAATACTTTCAAACGAGGGGAGCATATTTCCTTGCTAGCAATATTAAGTCATGAATTCTGCTCTTCCAGGGTGAACGTAATCCCCCACCCCCCCATTCTTTTTCTTTTTCTTGTTTTGGTGGAGTAAAGAAATATTGGTTTCGTTGGGAATGTTAGCTGCTTGCTTCCACCTCATTCCCAATTTTCATGTACAAACATGTACTTAACTCTAACGGCTGCAGCTTTGGTCATTTTCCATCCTTTTCCATAAGCGGCATCACTCACTGCTGTTTCCCCTTCTGTTTAGAGCCTGGGATGGCGTATTTCACTGTTCCAGTAAAAGGCCCATTCTTCAGGCTGTGCTTTCAGCATTTAGATGTACTAAGTACCTTTCTTCCTCTGTCACCTCCCTGGGGGTCTTGGTCCTGCTTCACTACCAGGAATAACAATCAGGCTAACTTTCAGGGCTCAGAGAGACCAACTAAATGGCTTACTCGTTAGGTAGTCTGTGTAGGAATTCAGGACAGCCTAGGAACAGGGATACCATGTGGACCCCATTGAGTTTCCCACCCTTGTCAGTGAGAGAAGCCTACCCAGCTTGGCTTAATATTGTCTCAATCTCTCAAGAAACTCCCATCCTCTGAAGAAGCAAAAGCCAATCAAGATAACCAGGACGAACAGCCTGGCTACACATCAAAGCCATCAAGGAAAACATGCCAGATGTTATTGTTGAACAATTCTCAACTCACCTAGACAGTTCAAGCTGTTGGATTGCCAGGTGCCATGCATTCCCTTTTTTTAAGCCCAAAATATCACTAACTTTAGAATGCATCATACCCTGAATAACGAAAGAAACTTGCCAGTACTTTCTTTTGCATTCTCCTGAAGGCAAGTTTGGGTTTACAAAGTAAACTCATCTGACCACGATTTCTGCTGTGAACCACCCCAGAGAGAAGAGATCATTTTAACTCATAAATTTTAAAACCTTGTTTCTATCTAGTCAAGAAATATGGACCGATTATGACCCATAATCTAAATATCCCATTCATAGCTGAAGCAAGAGGTAAGAGGTAGGATGAAGGCCAGGAGTATCCATGGGGAAAACTTCCTCATGGGATCCAGTAAATAGGACTCAGTGGTTTCCTAAAGGATGCCCTTAGTCACTTAATATGGTAGCCAGCTCTAGGTTGGTCCCCAGTGGCCACCCGCCTGCCAGCACTCACACCCATGTGGAGTCTCCTCCCGCATTGGACCAGGATTGGTTTGTGTGACCCAAAAACATGCGGCAGAAATGGTGGTGTGTTACTTCCAAGAGAGGGTAATAAAAGTCCCTGGGATTCCATCTTGGCGGCTCTCTTACTCTCTTTCTTGCTCACTCCGAGAGAAACCAGCAGCCACGTGTGGGCAGTCCTAAGGAGAGCACTATACAGAGAGGAATTGAAGCCTCCAGCCAGAAGCCAGTGAGAAAGGGAGGCCTAAAAGGATGTGCATAAACTCGGAAGTGGCTTTTTCACCTGCAGTCAAACCTTGGGCTGACTGACGCCCCAGGTAATGGCTTAACTGTAGCCTCATGGGAAACCCTGAGCTAGAACCACCCAGCTAAGCTGCTCCCAGATTCCTGATCCTCAGAACCTGCATGAGATAATAAATGTTTGTTGTTTTAATTTCCTAAATGTGAAGGTAATTCTTACATAGCGAAAGGTAACTAGAGCACTTTGCTAATAACTTGTTTCATAGGTTTATCACTTTTTCACTGTGTGCCAAACACAATGGAAGTCCCCAGGGTCTGCTATGTGGTAGGGGAACTGTAATGCGCATAGGCTATTCATGAAGTTTTCCTAGGATGAATCTGTGCAATCAGTGAGCTGGTTTTGATTTTACAGAAGAGGGAACTATGACTCAGAGAGATTAAACATCATGCTTAAAGGTATAAATTGGTTAGTTAGGCCGGAATAGCAATAAGGTTAAGTTTGGTCGCCTGAAACATGGATTGAGAGTCTCCTTAGTCTCTAGCTATCCAAGAAAGAAAATGAGACTTATACTGATATTCCTTTGGGAGACCAGATGTAGTAAAGTTTTATTGCTGTGGGCTTGAGAGTGACAGCTGGGTGGGTGGGCCTTGCCAGGACCGGGGATTCTAGCCTTTTGTACAGCTATACAATGATATTTTCTTCCTTTCTATCCTTACGCTGTGTTTTTCCATTTTAAGTGTTTGGCTTCTTCAGCTGCAGTCAAACCTTGGGCTGACTGACGCCCCAGGTAATGGCTTAACTGTAGCCTCATGGGAAACCCTGAGCTAGAACCACCCAGCTAAGCTGCTCCCAGATTCCTGATCCTCAGAACCTGCATGAGATAATAAATGTTTGTTGTTTTAATTTCCTAAATGTGAAGGTAATTCTTACATAGCGAAAGGTAACTAGAGCACTTTGCTAATAACTTGTTTCATAGGTTTATCACTTTTTCACTGTGTGCCAAACACAATGGAAGTCCCCAGGGTCTGCTATGTGGTAGGGGAACTGTAATGCGCATAGGCTATTCATGAAGTTTTCCTAGGATGAATCTGTGCAATCAGTGAGCTGGTTTTGATTTTACAGAAGAGGGAACTATGACTCAGAGAGATTAAACATCATGCTTAAAGGTATAAATTGGTTAGTTAGGCCGGAATAGCAATAAGGTTAAGTTTGGTCGCCTGAAACATGGATTGAGAGTCTCCTTAGTCTCTAGCTATCCAAGAAAGAAAATGAGACTTATACTGATATTCCTTTGGGAGACCAGATGTAGTAAAGTTTTATTGCTGTGGGCTTGAGAGTGACAGCTGGGTGGGTGGGCCTTGCCAGGACCGGGGATTCTAGCCTTTTGTACAGCTATACAATGATATTTTCTTCCTTTCTATCCTTACGCTGTGTTTTTCCATTTTAAGTGTTTTTATTGTTTTTTTTTTTTTACTCTTTTAAAACATTTTTGTTGAAAACTAAGACAAAAACACATATTCATGTAGACCTACACAGGGTCATGAGTATCATTATCACTGTCTTCCACTTTTACATCTTGTCCCCATAGGAAGTATTCAGGGGCAATAATGCAATCAAAAGGCATGGTAGGGGCCAGCAGGTGGCATGGTGGCTAAGCCACTAGATTCCCACTTGAACAACCACAGTTCAAGTCCCAGAGCTGATGGTTTGCTTTCTCACTTTGTCTCTGTGTGTGTCCAGTGAGCACATGTGCCCTATAGCAAATTAAATAATAAATAAAATTAAATAAATAAGTCTATAAAAAAGACATGATAAACATGAGCTATATGAAGTTGTTGCCAGAGTAACACAGTGTACTTTTTTACAGTAAACTTTTTTAAAAAAATAATACTCGGGGGAACCAGTAGTTAGCGTAATGGCTATGATGCTGGACTCCCACATAGTCAACTGCGGTTCGCATCCCGGACCCGGTGGCTTAAAACTCAAGCCGGGCGCATGTGCGTGCGTGCCCAAGATCCCGAGAGGAGAATGGAGGAGAAGGGATTGCGGCATGACCATCCCCCCTGGGGGAAGTGATTTCTCGTTTTCTATCTCTCTGTCTCCTTCTGTCTGGCTGGCTAGCACACACGCCCTATAGCGAAAACCTCTCCAAAAAATAATTAAAAAGTAAAAATAATACTCAGAGTGAGGCCAGCAGGTGGCATGGTGGTTGAGGTGCTGGACACTCTCACATGGCTGACCATGGTTTGAGTCCTGGACTTGGTGGCTTGCTTTCTTACTTTCCCTCTCTCTCTCTCTGTCTCTCCCTGGTCAAATTAAAATAAATGAACGAATAAATAAAATTAAGTAATTCTTTAAAAATAATAATAGTAGGAGGAGTGTACTCTAAAATAATGATTTAAGTATAGTAAATACATGAACCAGTAACATCTTTTATTATCGTTACCAAGTAATAGGTTCTTCACATAATTGTATGTGCTGTGCTTTTCTATGATTGGCAGTGTAGTAGGTTTGTTCACACCAGCATCACCACAAAAATATACGTTATGCTATAGTGTTATGATGGCAATGCCCTCCCCGATGATAGAAGTTTTTCAGTTCCATTATAATCTTATGGGACCACTGTTGTGATGTGGCCCATTGTTGACCAAAATGTTGTTATTGCAGCCCATGGCTATAACTCCTGTTGGTTCTGTTTGCCTGGAGAACTCGAATACATCACAAAAACTTAGTAATCTACCTTAAATTACCAGGTTAAGAAGTCATCTCAACAGAACTGCAGAAAGTACTGGGTGTTAAGAAAGATGATTTTTCCAGCCACTGAATAATAATTGCATTTAAGAATTTTCTAAGGTTGGAGAAATTTAAATCTTTAGACAGACGGTTACATCAGGTTTGATTATCCATATTTTTGCTATGAATACATTTATTTATGAATAAATAGGTTGTATCAATTAACAGTGTAACAGCTGGAACAATAACAGTGAAAATTAATGTTTTTGCATATGATGTCTTGTCCCAGTTGGAGTTTTCATGTTTCTTGGGTTTATATTTTAAATTGAACTTCTTTGGTTATCGTAGAGGGTAAAAATGTGGCTAATAGTTCTGTAAGTGAAGAGAAAGAGCAAGGACACTTTCGCAGCCAGTTCGAGTAAAGATTACGGCTACTAACTAGGTTATATTCCGGTCAATTCCACCACAAATCAACCACCTTGTTTATAAAGAAGTGTTGAATCTCCTCCTACTTGCTCCAATTCCACCCTACCGCCCAAGAGCAATTCTTGCTTCATTTTGCTCTGCGTGGTAAGACCTGACCTTCCTGTGTTGTTTTTTTAATCAAGTCCAGCATACGGATCCTGTGCTGCTCAGAATTTTGTTAGGAAGATGCAGGCCTGTGAAGACAATGCTTCTTCAGTTTCACCGCCTGAGGTTTATCTGTGCAAAAGGTTCAGAACATATGACTTGTGAGAAATTGTTAGACATTGAACTTTTTTGAACATTAGTATCAGATTAGGGTTACCTAAAATTTTCCTTCGGTGTGTATATTAAGAAGTTTACTGGGGGGAACCAGCAGTTAGCATAATGGCTATGTCGCTGGACTCCCACGTAGTCGACCGCGGTTCGCGTCCCGGACCCGGTGGCTCAAAACTCACGCCTGGCGCATGTGCGTGAGTGCCCAAGATCCCGAGAGGAGAATGGAGGAGAAGGGATTGCCGCGTGACCGTCCCCCCTGGGGGGTGATTTCTTGTTTTCTGTCTCTCTGTCTCTCTCTGTCTGTCTGGCGAGTGCATGTGCCCTGT
>NW_006205257.1:700630-711206 GCF_000334495.1 Tupaia belangeri chinensis
GAGTGAAAACCCCTCCAAAAAAAAAAAAAAAAAAGTTTACTGGCATCAGTCTTTCTTGAATGAACTCTTCTTATTCTAGTCTAACATTCAGTAGCCTCTTAACTATAGCAATAATGCTTTGTTCATTCATTCATTTATTCATTCATTTAAGGCATATTTGTTGAATACTATGAATTCTACAGAGACTGATCTAGCAAATTATTTACAATGTAGCAAAGGTAAATATTCTAGTGTTTGTGAGCAGATCCTAGGAGCACAAACCCAGACTGAGTTGTAAGAGGGCCACGAAGAGCCTTAAAACTCAGTCTTAAAGTTGGGGTAGAAAAAAGACTACACACACTAAGACAGAGAGCTGTGAGGCTGAAGTGTGTCTCCTAACAGGCCTTTTGGTGTTGTCGGGGAAACATGCAGAGGCCAGATGAGAAAGAGTTTGGGTATCACACTAAGGAGTTTCCATGCGATTGTGAAAACAATCTCTCACTCCTTAAAGATGTTTAAGGAGTAGAGTGAAATGATCTGATTGGTGTTTCATAAACATTGCCCTGGAGGATTCCCATTATCGGATGCCAACCTTCCCAATGAAAATAAGTATTGGGTTGTCAGAAAAGTCATGACGCGTTTTTGCAACAGATGGCACTAGTTCATTTTTGGAAGTGCTAGAGCCATTCACATCTATGTTATTGTTATGTCATTTGACAGCTGACAATTCTAGCTTCATTCTAAAAAAAAAATGATTTGGTTAAGTTTTGGATATTTTACGACAAGTTGAAGATGGAAGACTAAACTGCATTTTCTCCATGTTTTACTGTTTTACTTCTGTAAAGGGAAGAATGTGCGTCAAGCTTGTGAAAAGTTGCATGAATTTATGGCAACAATGCTCTACAAGAACATCAGTGCCAGCGATAATTCATGAAATTCGGTGCTGGTGATTTTGATCTCCATGGCGCTCCTTGGTCAGAGTGGCTCACCGAGATTGATGATGACAAAATAAAGTCATTGGTCTAGTCAGATCCATGTTATATGACACGAGAGATTGCAGAAACATTGGACATCCATCATCCAAGCATTCATGGCCGTCTGAAGAAGCTGGGATATGTAAGGAAGCTCAATATTTAGGTTCTTCATGAACTCAAAGAAGTTCATTTGATGGCATGTGTATACATCTGTGATATGCTCAGTAAATGTGAGGAATACGATCCTTTTTTGAAGCGACTGGTAACTGGCGATGAGAAGTAGATTGTTTACAACAACGTGGCTTGCAAAGTCTTGGTCCCAATGTAATGATTTATCTCAGGTGACATCGAAAGCAGACATTCAGCAGAGGAAGGTTATGCTCTCAGTGTGGTGAGATTTTAAAGGTGTCTTGTTTTTTGAGCTCCTACCTAGGAACTATATAATCAATTCAAATGCGTGCATTCAAATTCAGCAATTGGACAGTTTGAACAAATCTGTCATCCAGAAATGTCCAGAGCTTGTTGATGGTAAAGGAGTTGTGTTCCATCACGACCACATGAGACCACATACAAGTTGGATCACCCATGAGAAATTATCAAAAGTACCTGGGCTCGGCCTGGAGACACGTACGTGAGTGTGGTTGTTGGATTGCTCTCCTCAAAACCATGGATTTGCATCTCTTTGACTACTTGGAACCAGAAAACTTCTCAGACATCACCGGGCCATGCAGCAGCAGTGACTGCATCACTGTGGACACAGTGCTGTGCCCTGGCATGCCCAACAAGGGCACCCTGTTCTACACGCTCTCCTTCCTCTACATTTTCCTCTTCGTGGTCAGTATGATTGCCAGCTCCGTGTTGGTCTGGGTGAACATCCAGGCTAAAACCACAGGCTAGCACGCACACTGTTATATCCTGAACCTGGCCATAGTGGACCTGTGGATGGAGCTCACCATCCCCGTCTAGGTGGTCAGCCTGGTGCAGCATAACCAGTGGCCCATGGGCAAGCTCATGTGCAAAGTCACGCACCTCATCTTCTCCATCAACACTTTCGGCAGCATCTTCTTCCTCACCTGCATGAGCATGGACCGCTACCTGACCATCACCTACTTCAGCAGCACCTCGGGCAGTGGGAGGAAGACTGTGTGTCATGTTGCCTGTGTCCTGGTGTGGCTGCTGGCCTTCTGTGTGTTACTGCGCATCATCTACTACCTGAAGATGGTCACATCTGCCTCCAACAACGAGACCTACTGCCGGTCCTTCTACCCCAAGCACAGCATCAAGGAGTGGCTGATCGGCGTGGAACTGGTCTCCGTCATCCTGGGCTTCATTGTCTCCTTTTCCATCATCACTGTCTTCTACTTCCTGCTCGCTAGAGCCATCTCGGCATCCGGTGACCAAGAGCAGCACAGCAGTCAGAAATTGTCTTCTCCTACATGGTGGTCTTCCTCGTCTGCTGGCTGCCCTACCACGCCGTGGTGCTCCTGGACATCTTCTCCATCCTGCACTCCCTCCCCTTCACCTGCCAGCTGGAGAACGCCCTCTTCATGGCCCTGCACACCACACAGTGCCTGTCTCTGGTGCACTGCTGCGTCAACCCTGTGCTCTACAGCTTCATCAACCGCAACTACCGCCACGAGCTCATGAAGGCCTTCATCTTTAAGTACTTGGCCAAGAAGGGGCTCACCAAGCTCATCCATGCCTCCAGAGTGTCTGAAATGGAGTACTCAGCTTTGGAACAAAACGCCAAATGAGCCGTCCTGCGGAGGCTCTAGGACACAGGTGGTTGCTTTGAAGCAAGCATCTGCTGGTGTTTTTCCAGAGCAGAGTAAAGTAGTTCCAGTCTTGTTACTAGAGTAGCATGGAGAAGGGAGTGGGGTCATTGCACGTTCTCTCTCTCCTCTCTCCTCCTCCCTTCTCTCTTTCCTCTCTCTCTCTCCCCCTCTACCTCTCTCTCTCCCTCCCCCCATCTCTCTCTCCTCTCTCCTCTCTCTCTCTCTCTCTCTGTCTCTCTCTCTGATGCGCTGTTGCTTGCCAGTGTGCTCTGACAGTTTTGCAATGGCAGCTGTAGTGCAGCCAGTGCTATGTGTCAGAGCCAGCTTCAGGACAGGCTCTCCCAGGCTTCTGTAAAACAGAGGACTTTCTGTGTTGCCTGAATTGTTGTTTATATGGTGACTTGTATTTAAATGTTGAGGCTTTATTTTCTCACTTCTGGTGTACCTTATAAATGTATTTGAGGGGCCAGCAGGTGGCATGGTGGTGAAGGTGCTGGAATTCCCACATGGCTGGCCGTAGTTTGAGTTCCAGACCTGGCAGCTTGCTTTCTCGCTCTCCCTCTCTCTCTTTCTCTGGCAAAATTCATGTGAAAAATAATATTAACAATAATAATAATAAATAATTTTTAAAAAAATGTATTTGAAAGGTAAGTATATTTTAAGTATTGTACGGGAGGTATCATGCTGACATATATCGAGTGTCATAGTTTTACGTTTAGATTGACTTCAGTTTTGACTAAGGATGACATCGTTAGCTGTTTTGAAATGTTATATATATAAATCTATATAAATCTATAAATATATGCTAACCTTGCTGACATGTTTTATTTACCATAGTTTTATACCTGGGTGGTGTTTTGCACTAGCACAGGCCACGGAACGAACACTGCTCTGTAGCGCAGTTTGTGACATTGACAGGATTGTGAAATTACATTTAAACACAAACAAAGCTGTTCTAGGTTGCAAATCTGTGCACAAAATGAACAGAGAAAACTTTCAATTTGTAAGGTTTTTGTAAATAAAGATTTTTGTTTTCTAAAAATGCAAAAAAAAAAAAAGATCAAAATGACTTTCTGCCCGAACTTTACCCTCCTGCACCCCAGATCTAGCCAGGACAAGCCAATCACCAGCCATCTGTATTTGAGTTCTGAGCGGCCTCTTTCAGGGACTAGGACAACTGAAGAGGTTCTGCCCAGACTTCATCCTCCTGTCCCCTAGATCTAGCCAGGTTAGAGTAGCTTCTTTATTCTTTCTGTCTCTCTCCATTTCTCCCTATTTTGTTTTTATATTTTAATTTTTAAACTTAGCTTTCTGATGCTCTTTTATCTTGTTAATTCTTACCTTTCCCCCTCCCCCATAGGACAAGCCAATCACCAGCCATCTATATTTGAGTTTTGAGTGGTCAGGGCACCACACAGTTTTCATTTTTTGCTTTAAATTTTTTTCTTTCTCTTTTTTTTTATTGTTTCCCCCCCTTTTTATCCTTTGTTTTCTTTTCCTTTTACCTTTCTCACTTTTCTGCTCAGCTTCTGCACACTAAGTTTCTAGACAGGCCTAGGTGCACAGTAGCCAAATATCTGAATACTTTTAGGGTCAGAGTAATCCTCAATTTCCATGGAATTGCTGCACAAAGAGAGAAGATGGTACCACTTAGAGATTGGAGATCACCTCCTCCTGCATGCCTCTGAATGCTCAGATTGAACTCCAAAAACTAGGATAAAATGTATAATCCTAGGAAAAAATATATAATCCATCTTCTGACCATAAGCCACTGCAAAGGCACAAAAAATATGAGAAGCCAAGAAAATATCTCTTCCCTAAGGGAAAAGAATAACTCCTCATCCTCCACAGACAATACAAGGGAACTCATGGAAGTGTCAGATAAAGAATTTAGAATATTCATTGTGACAAAGCTAACAGAGATGCAAGATAATAGAGACAATGAACTCCAGAAAATGCAAGAGAAAAGAGACAAGTTCCAGGAGGTGAGGAAGTTCTTGCATGATCTCAAAGAGGAAATACACACCAAAAAAATAATAATAATAAAAATAAAAAAGCAGACTTGTTAGAGATGAAGGCTGTAATACAGGAAATCAAAACCTGCCTTGAAAGTATTAAAAGCAGATTAGATCATGCAAAAGATCGAATCTCAGATGTAGAAGATAGAACCTTTGACCTAGAAAAATTCACCAAAAAGACTGAGAAAATAACCCCTAAAAATTAAAATAATATATGAATAATACTAGATACCATTAAATGCCCAAACATCTGGATGATTGGTATCCCAGGATTATGAAATCCTGGAAGAAAACTTTCCAAACCTAGAGAGGCACTCAAATATCCAGACCCAAGAAATACAAAGGACACCACATAGAATCAACCCCAAAAGATCTTCTCCAAGGCATATCACTGCCAGATTGACCAAAACCACAGAGACAAGATACTAATATTGGCAAAAGAGAAACATCAAGTTACTTTCTATGGATATCCCATAAGACTAACAGGAGGCATTTCATCACAAACAATGCAAACAAGGAAAGAATGGGAAAATATATTCAAAGTGTTAAGTGACAAACAATTTCAACCAAGAATACCATACCCAGCAAGATTATCCTTCATATGGGAAGAAAGGACAAGAGCATTCTCAGATAAACAAAATCTGAAAGAATTTACCAACACCGGACCAGCTCTCCAAGAAGTGCTGAAGGGAGTGCTATACCAGGAAAACTGAAGTTGGACACACAGAAATAAGAGTACAAAATCAACCAGGAAAATGGCCAGCCTAATGGTAGGTACAAGTCCAGAGTTGAATGCTAACTTCTAGAATTTAAATGAAAAGGTCAGACCACAATAACACTGCAAATTCAGTAGAGGAGAGATTAAGAACATGAGACTGAACTGGTGAAATAGAATTTTTTTTACCTTAGACTAAAACATTACTGATTTTCTTCTATGCTTTGTTCTCCATAGTTAAGGATTTTTGTCTTCTTTTGAACTGTTGATAGGTTCGTCTACCTACTGTTTGAACTGAATCCTAACCTCTTTTCTGGCTTTAAGTCTTAAGCAAATTCAACATTTTTTTATTTTGATATATTAAAACTAAAACTGTTTTTTCTGAAATTAACATTTTTTAATTTTGATATATTAAAACTGAAACTGTTTTTCCTGTAATTAAATAATGCATTAAAAATACCTATTTAATGACTACGGTAAGCTATATACCCCAATGAGGTACTACCTTATAGTATGTTCATTCTACTCACTGAGGTTTACACCTAAAGTCAGGCATGTTTACATAGATGCGTATATATCAGCTGCACTTGCTATTGAAAGTATTTAGATTAATTAAGATCTTTAATGAATTAATAAAATGTGGGAGGGAAAAGGCATGGAAAGCAACTGTAGATAGCAAAGACAGTGTGGGGGAGAGTGGGAAATAGCAGAAAGAGAGAGGTAGGAAATCAAGGGGGAGGGGAGCACAATATATAAGAAACAAGAAATGGAAAATTATTTGTTGATAACATGTATGGTAATATCCTTGATTGAGCCAATCTACCGTATATTCTGGATGGGAAATATCATTTTGTATACTGTAATGATGTACAGTGAATGTGTAAATAAATTTAAAATAAAATTTAAAGAAAGGAAAAAAACATTATAACAGCTTGGAAGGCATGTGTTGCCACACCCACCATACTTGCCTGATCTTATATGGTCAGACTTCCATTTGTTTCACTGCTTCAAAACTCCTTGCATGGTATAACGTTCAATTCGTATGAGGCTGTAAATCAGCACCTTGTTCAGTTTTTCGCTAATAAGACAGGTTCTTCTATGAATGAAAAATTATGAAACTCACTGAAGGTTGGCAAAAGTTTTGTTCTTGAACAAAATGAGTGATATGGCATTGATTGATCTTTGTTCTTTAAATAAATAAATGGCCTTTGAAAAGCAAGAAAAATACGTCGTTGACTTTTCTGACGATACAATAGAATGCCTGATGAAAAATAAAATAGATTATTAAAGGAATCAATGAGCTAGCAAGTAAGAAACATTTAGGCCAAAAATCAAGTGAAAGCGTGAACTCAAAAAGGAAAGCATAGTTGTTTTGTTGTTGTTGTTTGTTTCAGTGGCAGCGAGCAGAGAGAATGCCAAGGTGGTGAGGGGCTGCCTGCCCACCCCCAAATGCAGCACATCGGCTGGCCTCTAGGCATGTGCATCTTTGCCCCTAATCATGTGATTGCCAAGCCTCCCTTCTGATACTTCGCTTCTCAGCTGAAGAAGATGAAGTCACCAGAGGAGATGTGTACTGGGGGCAGGTGTTTGAGAAGTTCCCACTGCCAGTGAAGAACTCAGGCATCTGGCTGCACTACAACTCCTGCAGTGGCACCCACATGTGCCCAGCACCGCGCCATCACCCAGTGGCACCGCATGGGCGCCCACTCCATCCAGATCATGAAGGTAGAGGAGATCGTGGCCAGTAAGTGCTGCCAGCAGACAGTCAAGCAGTTCTCCAACTCCAAGATCAAGGTCCAGCTGCCCCACTGAGTTCTGCAGTGCCCGCAGCACAAGCCTCTTTCACCACCAAGAAGTCTAACATCTTCTAGACCCGTGGGCCCCGGGTGGCCCAAATAAACTTGGACCAGCAAGTGGGTAAAAAAAAGGGCGGGGGGAGGCAGGGGAGGGAGGCATAGATGCTGCCTCTTAACTTTGAGGACATTTGCCAAATAAGATAAACTTAACTTTAAATTTTATTTCCTACTAATCTCTAAAGAGCAGAACACAAAGTTTGGAATCCACATAAAACATGAAGTCTAGTTAGTGGGAGATATCCACTATAAAACTGAGTCCCTAGAGATCACATGCTTAAAGCAAAGACAAACTAAAAATAAACCCATCCTTTTACCCTCAGGGAATTTCATGAAAAATCTTGAACTTTTTAAAAACTAATTTTGTTGGTTAAGATTGTATGAAGGGGAGCCAGTAAGTGGCTTGGTGGTTAAAATGCTAGGCTCACACAAGGTTGATTGTGATTCAAGTCCTGAACCTGGTGGCTTGAAATTCATGCTAAGTGCATGTGCATGCATACTCAGGATCACAGGAGGAGAATGGAGGAGAAAGGATTCCAGGATCACAGGAGGAGAATGGAGAAGAATGGATTGTGGCTTGGCCATCCCCCCCAAGGGGTGATTTCTCACTTTATCTCTCAATGTCTCTGGCAAACACATGCCTCCTGTTGCAAAAACAACCAAACCAAATAAAAAAGAACGAACAAACAAAAAATCCATATTTTTTTTGTTTTATATAGAGAGATTTTTGCTATAGGGCACGTGTGCTTACCAGAGAGAGAAAAAGTGAGAAATCACCCCCAGGGGGATGGTCATGCTGCAATCCCTTCTCCTCCAGTCACCTCTCGGGATTTTGGGCGCATGTGCACACACTGCTGGTGTGAGTATTAAGCTGCCATGTCCAGGACTTGAACCACAGTCAACTCTGTGAGAGTCCAGTGATGTAACCATTTTGCTATCTGCTGGTCTCAGATGGCAAATTTTTTAATATTAAAAAAGAGAAGGCGTTGTGAGAAAGAGCCAACACAAACAACATACAACAGAATCAGACAAGCAAGATTACAAAGTAATGTAAATTTGTATAAAATGCATGACAATTTCGAAACAACCTTGATGGGAGAATAAAAAGTAAACTATTGTAAGGTCCTAATACTTAATGTGAAGTGGTACAATGTCATTTGAATATATGTTATATTGCCATACATAAGATTGTTGTATCTTAAAGATGTATTATAAACTTTAAAGGAACCATGAAAATAGTCAAACAAGGATTTGTGTTTAATAAGTCATCTAAAAAGATACAACAGATCTGGGAACCAGCAGTTAGCGTAATGGCTATGTCGCTGGACTCCCACGTAGTCGACTGCGGTTCACGTCCTGGACCCGGTAGCTTAAAACTCACGCTGGGCGCGTGTGCATGCGTGCCCAAGATCCCGGGAGGAGAATGGAGGAGAAGGGATTGCGGCGTGACCATCCCCCCTGGGGGGTGATTTCTCGCTTTCTGTCTCTATGTCTCTCTCTGTCTGTCTGGTGAGCGCACGCGCCCTACAGTGAAAATCTCTTCAAAAAAAAAAAAAAAAAGATACAACAGATCATAAAGATATTCAATTAATTTAAAAGAAGATAGGAGAAGAAAAAAGGAACAAAGAACTGAAGGAATAAATACTACACTTGTTCTTAGCCAAAAGACCAAGAAGTAATAGAAAGAACAAGCAGAAGACAAGTAGCAAGATGATATAGTTAAATCTAACACTCCTAGTATTAACTATAAATGGTCTAAACACTTTAATTAAAAGGCAGAGTTTCTTAGAGCAGCTTAAAAAGCAAGATCAGACTATCTGCAGTTTATTATAAACAAACTTTAAAAACATAAATGATGGGGCTGGCAGGTAGCATGGTGGATAAGGGTGCTGGACACCCACATGGCCGACCACAGTTCAAGTTCTGGACCTGGTGGCTTGCTCTCTTTCTCTCTCTAGTTCTGTCCCTTTCTGGTCAAATTTAAATAAATAAATAAATAAATATAAATAAAATAATTATAAAAAAAATACATGGCTGGACCAGCAGATGATGCATGTTTATGTTGCTGGACTCCTACATAGTCAACCCTGGTTCAAGTCCTGGACCCAGTGGCTTAAAACTCATACCAGGGATGTTTGCATACATGCCCAAAATCCTGAGAGAAAAAGGGATTGCAGTGTGGCCATCGACTGTTGGGGGTGATTTCTCACTTCTATTTCTCTGTCGCTCTCTGACTCCCTCTATGAGTCCATACTCCTTAAAGCAAAAATCTCCCTTTAAAAAAAGACATAAATGGGATAAAAGCAAAATGATGGGAAAAGATATACAATGCTAACTCTACTCCAAAGAAAAGTTGAGTGATTATATGGTAATATAAGACAAAATAGATTTCAAATAAAAATAATAACTGGGATTATCATTTCATAATGATGACAATGTCACTTAAACAAGAAGAAATAACTATTCTAGATGTTTATGCCCCCAGTAACAAAGCTTCAAAATATAAAAATAAAAACTGATAGAACTATTAGAAGTAGACAAATCTGAAATTGGGGATCTCAGTACTCTTTTATTAAGGATTCAATAGGTCTTGTTGGGAGTAAGATTCTGAATTTAAAGCAAGCATTCACATAAGTCTAATATTGCCGATCCATAAACTACCCTAGAAGAATGTTAAAAGGGAAGTAGGAGAAAATATTCAGAATAAACTATGGAAACAGGATAATGGGAAATACAAAAAAAAGGGGCAATACACACATGAATATAGTGAAAAAACTCAAAATTTATGTAACTAGATTCCAGTGAAAATAAAGAATGGGACAGAAACAATGCTTGAACAGACAATAACTAAGAATTAGTCAAGGGACCAGCACTTACCATAATGGCTATGTCGCTAGACTCCCATGTAGTCAACTGCGGTTTGCGTCCCAGACCCGGTGGCTTAAAACTCACGCCAGGCACATGTGCGTGCGTGCCCAAGATCCCAAGAGGATAATGGAGGAGAAGGGATTGCGGCATGGCCACCCCCCCGGGGGGTGATTTCTCGCTTTCTGTCTCTGTCTCTCTCTCTCTCTCTGTCTGTCTGGCAAGCACACGAGCCCTATAGCAAAATCTTCTCCAAAAAAAAAAAAAAGATTTAGTCCAAAAGTCATCAAGTTACTGATTTATAAAGTTTGAAACTTCCAAGTAGGACATATATAAATGTGTGTGTGTGTACACACACATACACACACACATACACACACACACATATATATATATA
>NW_006205257.1:711543-714273 GCF_000334495.1 Tupaia belangeri chinensis
GGTGATTTCTCACTTTCTCTCTGTCTCTCTGGTGAGCACACACATGCCCTCTAGCAAAAATCTCTCTCTAAAGAAAATAAAAATAAAGAGAAAGAGAAAATCTTAAAAAGTGTTACAGAAAAACAGCAACAACAAAAAGATTACTTTTAAAGGAGTGGTAACTAGATTGATGGTTGACTTGTCAATAATGAAAATTTTTAAGTGATATTGAAGGGACCAGCATGTTGCATGGTGGTTAAGGCACTGGACTCCACATGGCCAGCCACAGTTTGAGTCCTGGACCTGTCAGCTTTCTCACATTCCCTCTCTCTCTAGTCAAATTTTTAAAAAATTAAATAATCTTTTACAAAGAAAGGAATTGAATGGAATGCAATGAGATGATATCCTTCACATGATGAAAAATAAATACCAACCTAGAATTCTTTTAAGAATTTTTTAAATAATTATTTATTTAATTTTTATTCATTCATTTATTTATTTTAATTTGACCAGAGAAAGAGAGAGAGCGGGGGAAAGTGAGAAAGCAAGCCACCAGGTCCAGGACTTTAACTGCAGTTGGTCATGTGAGAGTGTCTGGTGCCTTAACCACCACACCACCTGCTGGCCCCTTTAACAAGAATTTTTTATTTAATTTTATTTGTTATTATTATTTTTTAATTTGCCATAGGACATGTGTACTCAAGAGAGAGAGAGAGATGGAAAGTGAGAAAGAAAGCTACCAGGTCAAGGACTAGAACTACCATTACCCATGTGGGAGTCCAGCACCTTAACCAGCCCATCACCTGCTGGCCCCACCAACCTAGAATTTTATATACTTCAAAAATAAAGGTGGATGAAGATGTTTTTATATAAACAAAACTTGAGGAGAAATAACAGTATGTTTTCACTAAAAGAAATGCTATCTCTGGTATCTGCAGTTGCTTTCCATTCCTTTTTCTCCCCCATTTTATTGATTAACAAAATATCTTAATTGATCTAACTACTTTCACTAGAAAGTTCAACTGATATAAATACTGTGAACAAATGTTTGACTTTAAGCATGAAACTGTGAGTAGAGTGAATATACTATAAAACAGCACCTAGCTGAGGCTATATAGCTTACTGTGGTCATTAAATAGGTATTTTCAAATATATTTTTTAATTTCATGAAAGGTAGTTTTAGCTTTAATAAATTGAAATTTAAAAATGTTAAGAGAACTTTGTTTAAGGAGACTTAAAGTCAGGAAGCAGGTTAGGATTCTGTTCAAATAGTAGGTACCTAAATCTGTCGACAATTCAAGAGAAGAAAAAAATCCTTATCTCTGGACTACAAAGCATAGAAAAAGATCAGTATTATTTTGGTCAAAAGCCATAAAATTCTAATGGGAACCAGCAGTTTGCGTTATGGCTATGTCGCTGGACTCCCACGTAGTTGATCGCGGTTCGTGTCCTGGACCCGGTGGCTTAAAATTCACGCCGGGTGCGTGTGCGTGCATGCCCAAGATCCCAAGGGGAGAATGGAGAAGGGATTGCGGCGTGACCACCCCCCACCCCGGGGGGGTGATCACTTTCTGTCGCTATGTCTCTCTCTGGCGAGCGCAGGTGCCCTATAGCAAAAACCTCTCAAAAAAAAAAAAAAGCCATAAAATTCTAATTCATCAGCTCAGTCTCATGTACTTAATTTAACTTCTGTTGTGGTCCAAGCTTTCTGTTTAAATTCTGGAAGATAATATTCAACTCTGGACTTGTCCCTACCATTAAGCTGGCCCTTTTATTAGATGTTTTTAAACTCTTATTTATGTGTCTGACTTTAGTTTTTCTGATATAGTACTCCCTTCGGAACTTCTTGGAGAACTGATCTGGTGTCAGTAAATTTTTTCAGGTTTTGTTTATCTGAGAATGTCTTGTCTTCTCTTCCCATATGAAGGATAATCTTGCTGGGTATAGTATTCTTGATTGAAATTGTTTTTCACTCAACACTTTGAATATTTTTCCCATTCTTTCCTCACTCACATTGTTTCTGTTGCGAGGCCTGCTATTAGCCTGATGGGATATCCTTTGTAGGTGACTTGTCATTTCTCTCTTGCCAGTCTGAGTACCTTGTCTTTGTGGTTTTGATCAATCTGGCTATAATGTGTCTTGGAGAAGATCTTCTTGGGTTGATCCTACTTGGAGTTCTATGCATTTCTTGGATCTGGATCTTTGAATACTTCTCTAGGTTTGAAAAGTTTTCTTCCAGGATTTTATGAAAAAGATTATCAATGTTCTTATTATTCTCTTCACCTTCTGGGATACCAATTATCCAGATGTTTGGACGTTTGATGGTATCTAGTATTTCTTGTATATTATTCTCATTTTTTGGACTATTTTCTCAGTCTTTTTTTAGGCCAGCGATTCTGTTTTCTACATCTGAGATTCAATCTTTTGTATGATCTAGTCTGCTTTGAATACTTTAAAATATCCTGTATTACAGCCTTATCTCTAACAGTTCTGTTTGATTATTTTTTATGGTGTGTATTTCTTCTTTCAGATCATGCAAGAACTTCCTCACCTCCTGGAACTCTGTGGCTCTATTCTCTTGCCTCTTCTGCAGTTCATTGTCTCTTTTCTCTTGCATCTCTGCAAGAGAACTTCGTCACTATGAATATTCTAAATTCTTTTTTTCTTTTATAGAGGTTTTTGCTATAGGGCACGTGCACTTGCCAGAAAGACAGAGAGAGACAGAGAAACAGAAAGCGAAAAATCATCCCC
>NW_006205257.1:715570-715969 GCF_000334495.1 Tupaia belangeri chinensis
GAGAGTGCACGCGCCCTGTAGCAAAAACCTCTCCAAAAAAATGTTTTTTAAAAAGGAGAAATTACCAAAAAATGAGAAGACAGAGACAGAGAAGGATAGAGGGGTGCCCTATCACTCAAGACTGGGGGCTGGAGACTGAGTTATCAGTAGAAAATCTTCATTTCTCTTAGTCCCTGCAATCACTAGTTCTCTTAAACATTCTTTTCAAGTACACTTGGAATATTTTAAAAATTGACCACATACTGGGTCATAAATTAATTTTTTAACTTTCAAAATCTTTGTTATAATTTTGTTTTTGATTCTATAACAACAGAGACAGCATGATTTTAAATATTTTTGAGAAAATATTTACATGTCAACTACTCAAATCATTGAAAAGCAAATGCCCCGCACATGAGT
>NW_006205257.1:716041-723884 GCF_000334495.1 Tupaia belangeri chinensis
ATCTTGGGCACGCACGCACACACGCCCGGCGTGAGTTTTAAGCCACCGGGTCCGGGACACGAACCGCAGTCGACTACATGGGAGTCCAGCGACATAGCCATTACGCTAACTGCTGGTTCCCGATTTTAAATATTTTTGAGAAGATATTTATATATCAACTACTCAAACTGTTGAAAAGTAAACACCCAACACACAATTCTTTTCTTTTTTTTGGAGAGATTTTCACTATAGGGTGCGTGCGCTCGCCAGAAAGACAGAGAGAGACATAGAGACAGAAAGCGAGAAATCACCCCCCCAGGGGGGATGGTCACGCTGCAATCCCTTCTCCTCCATTCTCCTCTCGGGATCTCAGGCACGCACGCACACGCGCCTGGCGTGAGTTTTAAGCCACCGGGTCCGGGACGCGAACCGTGTTCGACTACGTGGGAGTCCAGCGACATAGCCATTACGCTAACTGCTGGTTCCCTCCAGCACACAATTCACACATGACCTTTCCCAGCTTAGCTCTGCTTACCAAGTATTCTGTGATATACCATCGTAAATTTCAAAGGACTGACTTCATATAGAATCTGTTCTCTATGTGAAGTACAATTAAGCTAGATATTAGTTTTTTAAAAGATAACTAGAAAAATCTCCATGTTTAATAAATTCTTTTGTATTAATATCCTCTCTATAGTATCTGTGAGATCTCCAGTGACATCCCTTGTGCATTCACCTTTTTTTTTTTTTTTTTTTCCTTTTTTAGGTTTTTGCCATAGGGCATGTGCGCTTGCTGGAGAGAGCAGAAAGAGACAGTGAGAGGAAAAGTGAAAAAGTGGTCATGCCACAATCCCTTCCCCTCCATTCTCCTCCTGGGCTTTTGGGTATGCACACACATGTATTCAGTGTGATTTTCAAGCCACCAGATCTGGAACTTGAACTATAGTTGGCAACTGGCAGTCCAGTGCCTTAACCACCATGCCACCCCACTTTTCTTCTTTCTTGTCTTGTTAGGAGTTAGTTTATCCATTTCATTAATCCTTTAAAGGAACAATTTTTGCTTTTGTTGATTTTCTTTATTGAATGCTCTTCTATATTTCATTAATTTCTACGCTTTAAAAATATTTACTTCCAACTTTTCTTAGTTTAATTTTTTCTAACCTTTTTTATTTCCAAAAAATAATTATTTATTTATTTAATTCCATTTGTTTTTATTTTTAAATCTGACCAGAAAGATACAGAGAGGGAGAAAAAGGAAAAGGGGGAAAACATGCTGCCAGGTCTGGGACTCGTACCGCTGTCGTCCATGTGGGAACCCAGTACTTTTAACCACCACGCCACCTGCTAGCCTCATTTTTTTTTCCTAAGTTCTTGAAGTGGGTGCTCGGTTCATACATTTTTAGACATTATTTTTTTAATATATGCATTTAAAGCAAACATTTCCCTGTAAACAGCTTTTAGTGTATCCCATTCTATTGGTGTATAATACTTTCATTAATTAATCTATGAAATACTTTATGATTTTTTTACTGAAATTTCTTCCATGACTTATGGATTATTAGTTTTCAACCATATTGAAGTGTCCTTTTAAAAATATGTATTTAATTTAATTTGTTATTATTATTAATTTGCTATAGGGCACATGCACTCACCAGACAAAAAGAGAGAGAGAGAAAGAGACAGAAAGCGAGAAATCCCCCCAGGGGGGATGGCCACGCTACAATCCCTTCTCCTGCATTCTCCTCTCGGGATCTTGGGCACGCACACACACACACCCAGCCTGAGTTTTAAGCCACCAGGTCCAGGACGCGAACCACGGTCGACTATGTGTGAGTCCAGCGACATAGACTCTTGGCACGCACGCACACGCGCCCGGCATGAGTTTTAAGCCACCGGGTCCGGGACGTGAACCGCGGTCGACTACGTGGGAGTCCAGCGACATAGCCATTATGCTAACTGCTGGTTCCCAAGGTCGAGGATTCTTAAACTGCAGTTAGCCATGTGGGAGTCCAGTGCATTTACAACGTCACCTGCTGGACCCAGTATTTTCTAACTGCCTTATTATTAGCCTGATACGTTAGGATCAGAAAGCATTCTCTGGACCAGCAGTTAGCGTAATGGCTATGTCGCTGGACTCCCACATAGTTGACCGTTATTCGAGTTCCGGACCCAGTGGCTTAAACTCACACCAGGTGCGTGTGCATATGTGCTCAGAATCCCAAAAGGAGAATGGAGGAGAAGGGATTGCGGCGTGGCCATCCCCCGTGGGGGGTGATTTCTCGCTTTCTGTCTCTCTGTCTCTCTCTGTCTGGCGAGCGCACGCGCCCTATAGCAAAAACCTCTCCAAAAAAAGAAAAAAAAAACAAAGAAAGCATTCTCTATGATTTTAGTCACCTGATGTCTGTTGAAACTTGCTTTCAAACGTATTACTTAATGATTGAATGCAGCATTCTATATACTTCTCTTAAGGCAGGTTTGTTACGTTGTTCAAATGTATGCATTTACAAATATTTTTGTCTGCTTGTTCTATCTGATGCAGTAAGTATGTTAAGATCCTTTGTGATTGTTCATTTATTTCCCCTTGGAGTTCCTTCAAATTTTGTTTATATATTCTGAGTCCGATATTATCAGTTACAGTGCAACTTTAGAATTGTTTCCTTAGCCCCATTAATTGTACTGTCATCATAAATTTTTCTTATTTATCTATGATAATGTTTTCTACTCTAATGTACCCTTTGTTGATTTATTAATATTAACATAGCTATGCAACTTTCTTTTGGTTAGTGTTTGCAGGGTATATCATTTTTCATTCTTTGACTTTCAACTTTCTGTATCCTTATATTTTAGATATAACACTGTTAAATGATATATAGTTTTTTTTTAATTCAGTCTTTGTTTTTTAATTGGTGCCTTAAATTTATGCATAGTATTTCATAGTATTGGTGCATTGGGATTTAAATGTTCCATTTTATGCAATACTATTTGTCTTATGTTCCCTTTTCTCTCCTTTCTGGCCTTCTTTTGGATTAATTGTTTTTCTTGAATCCCATTTCTTCCTTGATTAGTCTACAAGTCATATGTCCCCTTTTTAATACTTACCTTCTACTGTTTATAATATATATGATTAAATACCATTGTTGTCTAGTATTTTAATTCTACATATAATTCTATATATAATGTATTCCCTAGAATACATTCCTGAGAATATATTATTATCATGTTTAATACAATCAATATTCATTTTGATCATGGACTCTGCTCTATATTCCTCTCTGCATCTCCTAACTTCTATCTGGGACCCTTTTTCTTTTGCCTGAAAACACTTTAATATTTCCTTCAGCGCAACTCTACTGGTGTTAAATTCTCTTTTGTTTGTGCATAAATGTTCTACTTAACCTTTCTTTTCTTATCCTCTAGGACTTCAAATAGTGGTTTGTTAGGCGTTCTCTCTGTTTCTTCTGTATCTCTTACTTTCGCTTCAAAATTTTCCAACCTGTTATCACTCTATGTTTAAGTCTGAATACTTTCTTTTTTTTTTTTTTTTTTGAGAGATTTTCACTATAGGGCGCGTGCGCTCGCCAGACAGACAGAGAGAGACATTAGAGACAGAAAGCGAGAAATCACCCCCCAGGGGGGATGGTCATGCCGCAATCCCTTCTCCTCCATTCTCCTCTTGGGATCTTGGGCACGCATGCACACGTGCCTGGCGTGAGTTTTAAGCCACCGGGTCCGGGACGTGAACCACGGTCGACTACGTGGGAGTCCAGCGACATAGCCATTACGCTAACTGCTGGTTCCCGAGTCTGAATACTTTCTTGTGTTTTATAGAATCACTTCATTAATTCTCTCTTCATCTATGTATAGTTGGCTGAAAAAAAATTCACTGAGTTCTTTATTTCTATGACTTTTTTTTCAATTCTTGAATTTTTATGTAGTTGACTTTTTTGTTCATGTTTCTTTTCTTTCTGGTTTCCAGATCACTGCTGAAACTCTCAAATTTGACCTTTCATGTCCTTGTACATAGTAAGTTTTTTTTTTCATAGTAAGTATTGTATTTTAAAATCTATGTCTGACAGTTTCAATGTCTGGTGATTCTGATTGTATATTTGTATTGTCTGTTGTTTCTATTGATTTTAATTCAGATTATTTAGTTTTCTTGTGGACTGGTGATTTTCTATTGTGTTTTGGGCATCATATATACAATATTACTCATGGAAAGTTTCTCTTTTTTTTGAGAGGTTTTTGTTTTTTTTTGCTTTCGGGCACGGGTGCTCGCCAGACAGACAGACAGACAGAAAGCGAGGAATCACCCCCTGGGGGGATGGCCATGCTACAATCTCTTCTCCTTCATTCTCCTCTCGGGATCTTGGGCACGTACGCACACGTGCCCAGCGTGAGTTTTAAGCCACCGGGTCCGGGATGCAAACCGCGGTCGACTCCGTGGGAGTCCAGCGACATAGCCATTACACTAACTGCTGGTTCCCATCTGCTCATGGAAAGTTTTGAGACCTAGAATCATGTTAGTTTCCTGAAGGTTATTTATAGCCAAGTTGAAGTCCTTGTAAGAGCCTACTTCTGGTTGATACTTAACTCTCAGAATAAAGACTTTTTGGTCCCGTGCAAAACTGACCAGAGTTCAGTAGCCATCTTTCTACTTGGCAAACCTGAACATTCTTCCTTCTTACCCTCAAGGATGTTAAATTTTTAGTTTAAACCCACATGTCCTCAGATTTTCCACCTCAGACCTAGAAAAACCTCCTGGGGAAAAGTGGCCCCAAATGCTGTATTCTGCTCCTAAGGTCTTCATCCCTGCCCAGATCCTAGCCTGGTAGTTCTCACTATCATGGTACAGCTCTCTGGTGCAGATTTTCCACTTTCCCCCCATATTCTGTAACTGTCTTGAATTGTACTGAAAACTAGGCCATTGTTACTCAAAGTGGAAGTGCTTTGTTTTCTTCTTTTCCTTCAAAATGGATTGTTTTGAAAAAAATAAAATTGAACAGCTACCTACATCATAACAATAGTACATTCCACATGTACTAAAGGCAAAGACACAAAAGAGAAGAAGAAAGAAAGAGAAAGTCTTAAAGCTTTTAGAAGATCCAGCAGGTGGCATGGAGGTTAAGGCAGCTGGGTTCTACATGGCCGAGTTTGTGGTTCAAGTCCCAGACCCTGAGACTTGAAAATCATGCCAAGTATGTATGCGTGCCTGCCGAAAATTCCAAGGGGAGAATGGAGGAGAAGGGATTTTGGCATGGCTATCTTCTCTGGGGGGATTTCTCACCCTACCTCCATTGCTGTCTCTGGCAAGTACACAAACTAAAAAAAAAAACAAAAACAAAAACAAAAATATTTCAGAAGAAAATAGAGGATCCTGTCTTGGTACTTTAGATAAAAGTACTCCAAAAACATATCTAATAGAAATAATTGATTAATTAGAGCAGAATAGAACGTAGAAGTTCTTAATAATAGTCATCAAAACTGAGGTTAAAATGCAAGGCAATTTGGAAAAAGATTTTTTTGGGGGGAAGAGGTTTTTGCTATAGGGTGTGAGCACTCCCCAGAAAGGCAGAGAGACAGAAAGCGAGAAATCACCCCCCAGAGGGGGATGGTCACACCGCAATCCCTTCTCCTCCATTCTCCTCTCGGGATCTTGGGCACGCACGCACATGCACCTGGCATGAGTTTAAGCCACCGGGTCTGGGACTCGAACTGTAGTCGACTACATGGGAGTCCAGTGATAATCATTATGCCAACTGCTGGTCCCAAAAGACTATTCAAAATATCCATAATTGACTAAAAATTTGCATCAAAAATACATAAGGAAAAAGGGGGGGGAACGAATAAACAAAACTCAACAGAAAAAAATGACTAAAAATACAAATAGACAATGATCTGAAGAGGATGCTTTAGTGACCAATAAACATGTGAAAAGATGCTCAACTCTCCAGTAGGCAGGGAATTCAAAATTAAATAATGAAATGTTTCACGTCCACAATATTGTCAGTGTTTTAAAGTATTTGAAAATTGTTTAAAACAGATTGAGAAAAAAAAGGTAGCAATCCTATAAGGCAGAGAACAAATCTGAACAGTCAGTCATGCTTCAGATTGCAATATTTATTGAAAGTTGACTGTATGCATTCCATTTATCACTCAAAACCTAATTATATACCTTTCATGTATTCTTTTTTAGCCAATTTTTTTAAGATTTATTTATTTATTTATTTATGTTATTATTATTTATTCTTTAATTTGACCAGAGAGAGACAGAGAGAGAGAGTAAGAGAAAGTGAGTAAACAAGCCACAAGATCCAGAACTTGAACCACGGTTGGCCACGTGAAAGTCCAGCACCTTAAACATTATGCCACCTGCTAGCCCCCATTTTTTTTTTTATCCATAAGTCTTCCATGGAAAATTATCTATTCAGTTTATTTGTCCAATTTTAATTGTATTATTCATTTTTATATGGGTGAGCTGCTTGAGTTCACTATATATTCTGGTTATCAATCCCTTGTCTGAGGAATAATGTGAAAATATTTTCTCCCATTCTGAGACTTGTCTTTTCACTCTAATAGTTTCCTTTGATGTGAAAAAACTTTTTAACTTAATGTAATTCTACTTGTCTATTTTGGGGATTATTGCCTGTGCTTTGGGAGTTTTAAGAAATCTCTGCCTGCTCCAGTGTTTTCTAGAGTTTCCCATAAGTTTTATACCACTGGTTGCTTCTATAGGAAAGTGGGGGCTTGGGACAGGAAGGAAATGGGGACTTAACCTGCAGTGGTAGTTTTATTTATTTGTTTCTTTTTATTTTAAAAACATTAATCTTTTTTTACAAAATGATAGAGTAATATATTTTACACAAGAATGAAAGTTATTCTGTAATGTTCAATGGGCTTATACAAAAATATCCAAATACCTAATCACAGAGAAAATCATAGGAAATATCAAAAGTTGACTCTTTTCCTACTGGAACCATGGAGAGCATTCAAGAGAAGAAAAAAAAATGGTTCCTGCTAAGGCAGAAACCAAGAAAAAGGCTCCTACTGCAGTGGAAGCCACCAAGAAAAAGGTTCCTGCTGTGCTAGAAACTCTTAAGAAAAAGGGAAGGAATTTTGTGAGCTGAAGATCAAGCGCCTGAGAAAGAAGTTTGCTCAAAAGATGCTTTGAAAGGCAAGGAGTAAGCTTACCTATGAAAAAGCTAAGCACTATCATAAGGAATACAGACAGATGTACAGAACTGAGATTCGCATGGCCAGGGTGGCAAGAAAAGCTGGCAACTTCTGTGTAACTGCAGAATCCAAATTGGCATTTGTCATCAGGATCAGAGGTATCAATGGAGTGCGCCCAAAGGTTCAAAAGGTGTTGCAGCTTCTTCGTCTTGACCAAATCTTCAATGGCATTGTTGTTAAGCTCAACAAGGCCTCAGTTAACATGCTTAGAATTGTGGAACCAGGTATTGCATGGAGTTACCTGAACCTGAAGTCAGTAAATGAACTGATCTACAAACGTGGTTATGGCAAAATCAATAAGAAGCGAATTGCTTTGACAGATAACTCTTTGATTGTGCAATCTCTTGGTACATTTAGCATCATCTGCATGGAGGATCTAATTCATGAAATCTATACTGTTGGGAAACGCTTCAAAGAAGCAAATAACTTCCTGTGGCCCTTCAAATTATCTTCTCCACGAGGTGGAATGAAGAAAAAGACCACCCATTTTGTAGAAGGTGGAGATGCTGGTGACAGGGAAGACCAGATCAACAGACTTATTAGAAGGATGAACTAAGGTATCCACCATGATTGTTTTTGTAATCTGGTCAGTAAATAAACAGAGTGGCTATTTTCAGACTGCAATAAAATATAT
>NW_006205257.1:723918-743332 GCF_000334495.1 Tupaia belangeri chinensis
TTTTTTTTTTTTTGGAGAGATTTTTGCTACAGGGTGCGTATGCTTGCCAGAAAGACAGAGAGAGACAAAGAGAAAGCAAGAAATCACACCCCAGAGGGGATGGCCACGCCACAATCCCTTCTCCATTCTCCTCGGGATCTTGGGCACGCATGCACACACACCAGTGAGAATTTAAGCCACCAGGTCCAGGACTTGAACTGTGGTCGACTACATGGGAGTTCAGTGACATAGCCATTACGCTAGCTGCTGGTCCCCACAAATTGTGTTTTCTTACTATAATTTGATAATAATTTGATAATTACAAATGAATTGATTTACTTGTTCCTTACGTGATTACTTGTTTAACACCTTTAACTAAGAACTTTAGAGGTGTTTATTTATCATCTAGCTATATTTTTCTATCTTGCTTTAATTGTGGAAAACTTATTTTATATTACAGAAAGTAGGATAATTCATCTCTAAATTACCAGGAAGTTTTGGTAAATTTATCCCTCTAAGGACATCCCCAAATGTCTTTACTTAATCTTGAGGTAAATTCTAGAAATATATAAATGTTTCACTATGTATTTATAAGTAAAAAAGCTTTTTATAAATAATATCATCACACCTCAAAAATCAGCAATAGCCCATTATATATCTAATATCAATTACATAATTTATCTACTGTCGATGACATATACCCTTAATCTTCTCATGCTTCCTTCACACTGTTTGAATGAAGATCCAAATTATGAGATATATCTCTTGAGTTTTTTCTTCTTCTTTTTTTTTTAGAGAGATTTTTTTCGCTATAGGGTTCATGAGCTTACCAGAGAGACAGAGTGACAGAAAGACAGAAGGCTAGAAATCACCCTCCAGGGGGAATGGCCATGCCTGCCTCAATCCTTTCTCCTCCATTCTCCTCTTGGCATTTTGGGCACATACGCACACACACCCAGCATCAGTTTTAAATCACCGGGTCTGAAACTTGAACCGTAGCTGACTATGTGGAGATCCAGCAATGTAACCATTATGCCATCTGCTAGCCCCCCTCTTGAGTCATTTTTAACCTATAGATGTGTTTTTGAATTTCATTTGCTGAAGGAATCAGGTCATTTTCTTATAATCTTGGATCTGTTTATTGTGTTCATTTGGTATACATCAACAGATTATTTTTCCCTATGTTACCTAGAATTGGGAAGCTCCTTTAAGACGTAGTTGCTGCTCAGCAAGAATCATTTCTAGGTGGCGATATGTAGTTCAACTTGAGCCATATGATGTCTAGAGGTGTCTTTGTAATAATAGATGACATTGAAATTAATGATCTAGATTCAATTGGAAATTGAGACTGTATTTCATTTTTTAATTTTTCTTTAAAAAGTTTTTTCTTGATGTTTTCTCTATATATATTTTTTCAACAAAGAACTTAACTACTTTTTTGTCTGTAAAATATTTTTTCCCTTTGCACGTAAGACAAGAAACCTGGGGTTAGCAGGTGGGACGGTGGTTAAGGTGCATGACTCCCACTTGGCTGACTGCGGTTTGAGTCCTGGACCTTGCGGCCTGAAATTCACACTGGTGCGTGTGTGTGTGTGTGTGTGTGTGTGTGTGTGTCTCTGTGTGTGTGTGCCTAAAAATCTCAGGAGAACAGAGGAGAAGGGATGTGGCCATCCCACCAGGGGGTGATTTCTCACTTTCCCTCTCTGTATCTCTCCAGCAAACACATGTGCCTTATGGCAAGAACCTAAAAAAAAAAAAAAAGAAAAAAAGACAAGGAACACGAAACAAATATAGCATAATGTTATGATTTTTGTTAAGTTTTTAAAAAGTAGTTAAACAGTGGGAACCAGCAGTTAGCGTAATGGCTATGTCGCTGGACTCCCACGTAGTCGACCGCGGTTCGCGTCTCGGACCCGGCGGCTTAAATCTCACGCCGGGCATGTGTGCGTGCGTGCCCAAGATCCCGAGAGGAGAATGGAGGAGAAGGGATTGCGGCATGACCATCCCCCCTGGGGGGTGATTTCTCGCTTTCTGTCTCTATGTCTCTCTCTGTCTGTCTGGCGAGCGCACGCGCCCTATAGCGAAAACCTCTCAAAAAAAAAAAAAAAAAAAAAAAAGTAGTTAAACAGGGGCTGACTGGTGATGTGGTGGTTAGGGGTGCTGGACTCCAACGTGGTTGACCATGGTTCAAGTCCTGAACCTGGTGCCTTGCTCTCTTACTTTCCCTCTCTCTCTGGTCAAATTAAGATAATGATAATAATAATAGTACATAAAAATGATTAAAATAATTATTTGAAAAAAAGGTAGTTAAGTAAGGCATAGAATAGTTCCTAGCACATAAAAAGCATTGAAGGAGAAAAGAAAAGATTTAAAGGGGAAGGAGGAAATCAGACTCAGTGGATGTCCCTAAGTGTCATAGACAGCTGCAGGTCTCAAGAGGTGGTGACACTGAAGACATTTCATATTGAAGACTTTTTAAAAAGATTTATATCCAATGTAAGTGGGGGATGATATGTCAGCATGTATGGAAAGTGGGTTGGTTGAAAGACATTAGAACATAGATGAATAACCTGGAGCCTTTCTGATGTTAGATTCTTTGGGACTACAGGAGAGAACAGGAGAGTCACCCTAGTTGAATATCTTTATCTACAATCTAGAGGCACAGAGCACAGAAAACACTGGGATTGGAAAAGATACACTTTCTCTCTCTTTTTTTTTTTTTTTTTTTTTTTTTGCCACAGGCTCTGTGCTCACTAGAGAGGGACAAAGAGAGAAGGAAGGACCAGCAGTTGACGTAATGGCTATGTCGCTGGACTCCCATGTAGTTGACCGCAGTTTGAGTCCCAGACTCGGTGGCTTAAACTCACACCAGGCACGTGTGTGTGCGTGCCCAAGATCCCGAGAGCCCGAGAGGAGAATGGAGGAGAAGGGATTGCGGCATGACCAGCCCCCCAGAGGTGGGGGTGGGGTGATTTCTCACTTTCTGTCTCTCTCTGTCTTTCTGGTGAGTGCACGCACCCTATACCAAAAACCTCTAAAAAAAAAACAAAAACAAAAAAACAGAGAAAAGGAAAATGAAAACTGACCCCCCCCCAAGAGGATGACCATGCTGCTGTCCCTTCTCCTCCATTCTTTCTTGGGATTTTGGGCATGCATATGCCCACACCTAGCATGTTTTTCAAACTGTTGGGTCCAGGACTCGAACCATGCAGATGGTCATGTGGAATCCAGTGTCTTAATCAACACACCACATGCTGGCCTGATACTGTACTCTTAATAGGAGTAAAGTTTCAGGCTTATTCCACTGGGCTTTGGAGTAGCCCAAGGAATGGGGCAAGATAGGGTCATCTGAACTCTTCTGAGTGAACGCTGAGGGATGCTGACCACAGAAAGGGTGCAGGTCCAGCAGCCATCAGGTGTCCTGGGCCAGTGTACCCGCCAGAACTGACAGCACTAGCTGAAATGCAACTTGCATTTAGCAGATACCCAGGAAGGAAAGCTTGCCTGGCAGACCTATAATGGGCAAGACCAAGCCAGAAAGGCATCTGATCAGGGTTCCTGAAATTTGTAGTGTAGATATTCTTGTTCACTGAACCCGATGATGTAGAATATAAATATTTAAGAGAGAAAAATGTAAGATGAAAGAAAAGAATTCCACTTTTTACAAGATCTTTCAAGTTTCTGTCAAGTTGATGGTACCTACTGAAAGACAAAAATTGGTCAAAATGATTTTATTTAAAATAAGAAGACTTTTGGATCTATCCTTGACCTCTTAGTTGGCTGAATGAACCATGTCTGGATTAAACCCATGCTGACACTCCAGCTGGGGGCCAGCCTGTGGTTTTGAGGCTGACTCTGGTGGCTCTTTTCCTCAGGGCACCCAGCAAATGCATGCTTAGGGCACTGTTTTCCATTAGTGCGACCAATTGCCCAAAGACATGTAAAAAAAAAAAAAATCGCATTTTTCCAAAGTATCAAAAAAAAAAAACCCAAAGCTAAGTAAGATAGAGTCCTACTCCCCAAACTCAGCTTATATGTAAATTAAGTAGTGTATCACTAATTGGTGTCAAAATGACTAAAGATGCCTTGTTTGAATATCTATTTTTAATTTCCTCTTTGCGTGGGAAATACCTCATCTTTCAGCTTGTTAAAGAGCTTTCTGGTTTACAAGAATATCATAGCTGAATAATGAGATGCTAGTTAGCATGTTGTTGTTCAAAAATGTTTCCCCCCTCCAGATAATTTTTTTGAAAGTAAATAAATGCCATCATTTCTATTCTTTATGTAAACAGCATGGTCAGTTTCCCCCAAAATCTGTCTCCCATATAGAGAGTGAGTTTGTAGTTCATTAGAGTTGGAAGGGAAATTTTTACATCTTTGTGAGAGTTTCCTACAATAAATTAGGATTTCTATGTGAGACTTGTGAAAGTGGTTATAAAATCTTTCTATTAACTGGACATTTGAGGAGTTCAAAATGAGCTCATAACTTTGTTGAATATCCTTCTAAAAGCATTGATAAAGACTATTTATCTTGACTCTGGCTAAAGGAAGATAATTATATTAACGAATATCCATTAATTGGGCCTAGTCTTGGTGGCACAGATCCTAATGCACTGGATTGCTGTGCTGGTGGCCACGTGGTTGACTGTGGGTTCAGATCCTGAGTCACCCTGAAAACACTGGACATGGGGTGCACCTAAGATCCTGACCAGCTGAAGGGCTGAAGGAAGGGCATTGCGCTATAACAAGCCCCTTTCTTTCTCTCTTTGTCTCTCTCTCTCTCTGTCTCTCATCCGTGCACACACCCTCTTGCTTGTGAATTTTAAAAAAAAGATCCTGGGCCAGACTGTGGCCTGGTGGCTGGATCCCACACATGGCCGACTTCACCGGTCAAGTGTCAGATGTCAGACCCAGCGGTTTGGAAAACACACACTGTGTGTGTGTGTGTGCGCACGCGTGTGTGTGTGTGTGTACATGCCCAAAATTCTGAAAGAAAAAATGGAGGAGAAGGGATGGTCGCGTGACTATTCCTCATGGGGACAGGGTGCTTTCTTACTCTCTCTCTCTTACTCTTTCTTTCTTACTCTCTCTCTTTCATGAGTGCATGTGTCCTTTGACAAATTTTTTAAAAATTCATTATATTTTTCTGTTTCTATCTACATGTAAAGGATAAATGTGTTGACAATGTAATACAGATTTACTCTAGCACACAAAGGTTGGCTTTCATCCAAAAGGAGACATGACACCCATGTCTTCTCTCCCACTCCTTTTCGAAGCCTTGTTGTTTAATGGAAGCAAACAATTCCTGGGATCTTTGCAGCTTAAAGATGGCAATAGCAGACAAAAACTGTCCACTTTATCAGAAAGAAACATAAAAATGTTAATGGACTATTTCATCAAATCTCTGGAGAAGAGAGGACTTTCTATATTAAGAGATGGTAGAGGTTATTTTAAGAGACATTTTGTTAGATTTGACTGCATGT
Source organism: Tupaia belangeri chinensis (assembly GCF_000334495.1). Lineage (NCBI taxonomy): Eukaryota > Metazoa > Chordata > Mammalia > Scandentia > Tupaiidae > Tupaia > Tupaia belangeri. The sequence goes on from NW_006205257.1 coordinate 729,381, forward strand.
TATTTTTCCCTTTTCCTGTCTCATCTCTCCTACATATCTACCTCTTTCTATCCCTACACTACCTCTAACACAAGCCACTGTCATCTCTTAAAAACACAACAGGAAAAAAAAAAAAACCAACATAAACAAATCTAAGAGTGAGATAAGCAGCTTTTACTCCAGATAGAATAAGAGGCTGCTAGAGGGTTTGAACAGTGGGAAGATTGGGACTTGAGCCAATTGGTCACAGGCTATGATGGTAGACTACCATGTTGAGAAATAGGTCATGGGAGGTCTTGGTGGAAACAGAGAGACCTGTTAGGGGCCATGTGCTAACCCAGAGGTGGACATGGCAGCCTGCACTGGCTGAAAGGGGTGAAACGAAGTGATTATGATTTTCCTGTGAGACTGGATATATGATGGATATTTTTAAATCCTGGATCATTTTGAAGGCTGAGCTGATAGAATTTGTTAATGGACTAGGAGTGTGAGATAGAGTGACTCCAAACTTTTTCACTTATGTGTTTGGAAGAATAGCGCTCCCTTTAACTGCGATGGGGAAGACTGTGGGCAGGGCAGGTTAAGGGAGAACCTCAGGAGCTTGGCTTCCGCCATGTTTATTTTGACTTGGCTGTTGGATGTGTAAGTGGAGATGTGGAGCAGGCATGTAGCTATATAACAATGAAGGAATGTGCGCAATGTTGGAGGAGTAATGACAGTGAAATTCATAGACAAGGCCTGCTGGCCAGATGCAAGGCCCAGGCCAGTGTCCCTGGATTTCAACTATTGTAGTTGACTGACTGTTACAGATAATTGGAACATTTCTCTCATGTTGCAGCTGATTATGGCTAAAGGATTTTGAACATTGGGCTGACGCCAAAGAGCCACCATGCATGGGAAGCCAGATCCCATATGGCCTAACACGGTTTGGCCCCTATACCCTCAGCCTCACACCCTATGTTTGCCTAGACAAAATGGAGAAGAAAAGGGATTGCAGCTTGACTAGGCCCTGTGGGGATGCTCACTGGCACAAGCTTTCTCTCTGGCATCAAAATAAAATTTTCAACATTGACCAGGTACCAGACACGGGCTAAGCTCTCTGGATGTATTACTTCACTTAATTCTTTGAACAACTCCCATTTTGCAGATGACAAAACTGAAGTTGAAGTGATTAGAGAGCATTAATGAAGGGGAAGCTGGAATTCAACCCCTGGGTTTCCACACTCCAAAGCACTATGCTCTTAACCACTGTGCCTTTCATTTGTTCTTTCAGAGTCCTTGGTTGGTCTCTTCCCAAGTGGAATCACATAGATTTTCAATTCCAATTGCCAAGGCTTCTCCATAGCTCTGGATCCTTTGTCTTGATCATAGAATTTGCCATTTGGGGCAGGATGATAGCAAGCCTTATCTGCTGTGCAGTTTCTGCTGTTACACACAAGCATTGTAGATATAGATATCTATATTATATATACATAATTTTTGAGAGGTTTTCACTATAGGGCGCATGCACTCGCCAGACAGACAGAGAGAGACATAGAGACAGAAAGCAAGAAATCACCCCCCAGAGGGGATGGTCACGTCACAATCCCTTCTCCTCCATTCTCCTCTCGGGATCTTGGGCATGCACGCACATGCGCCCAGCGTGAGTTTTAAGCCACCGGGTCTGGGATGCGAACCACGGTCGACTATGTGGGAGTCCAGCGACATAGCCATTATGCTAACTGCTGGTTCCCTATACATAATTTTTTTAGAGATTTTTTACTATATGGCTCATTGCTCACTGGAGAGACATAGAGAAAGTGAACAATCACCCCACCCTAGAGGGGGAAATGGCCATGCCACAATCCCTTCTCCTCCATTTCCTCTCGAGATTTTGTGTACACATGCACATGTGCCCAGTGTGAGTTTCAAGCCAGGTCCAGGACTCAAACCACAAATGGCCATGGGAGAGTCCAGTGCCTTAACCTCTACACCACCTACTGGCCCCCATGTATATAATTTATTACATATAACACATTTCTTTTTTGCATATCTATCTACAATGTTTTTATGTAATAGCAATATCTATCTCTCTATATATAGTAATATGTATCTATGTATAGGTAGATAAGTATTTTGACCTTTAAATGCTCCATATCTGAAATCTTCTTTAGGATATTTCTACTTTTAAAACTAGTGGTACTTCTATTTTAGTGAATTTTCCACCCCTTTCTTCTACAAATTCTGTCCTCACATTAAGCCTCACAAACACCTCTGAATGTCTCCCAAAGACAAAGGAAAGAAATCTCCTGTACAGAGTCCTCCTAATATCTGGCAAACGTGCCAGACAAGTAAAGTAGGCTGAAGAGAGGTGTCAGAATAGAAATGGGAAATTATTCTGAACTTAAAAGCAGGAATCAGGTGTTAATTGTATTCAGCCAGACAGGGAAGACTGACGTGTTCACTCTTACTAGGGTGTGGATAGTATGGAGGCTGACAGGAAGGGTCGTTTCAGATTTAGTGAGAAATTATGTATTTCTTTCTATGATTTCAGCTCTTCCTTTTTGATACAGATTTGACTGTTTTTGTTTCCTAAACTGGAGCATAGCGGAAGCCAGACGGCAGTATTGTGGTGACGTGACTGAACTTCCACAGGAAAGGTCCTAGATTCATGTCTGGGACCTTCCTGAGCCCACTGGGACTGGGATTAGATCACCTGCACGAAGACCCTGTTGGAGGTGCCTGTCTTTTTCTCCCTTGAAAGAAATAAGCAAACTTCAAAAAATAATAAATAAATAAATTGGATCATGATCATTAATGCTTGCTTATCTTCAGATAATCACGTTCAGTAGAGATATGTATTAGTGATCTTGGAATAAGGCTTTTTTAAAGGGTGCATGCACACTGGCTGGAGAGAGAGAGAGAGACAGAGAGAGAGGAAGTGAGAAAGCACCATGGTGTGGTGGGGGGAGATGACCATGCTGCAATCCCTTCTCTTCTGTTCTTCTGTCAGGATTCTGGGCATGCATTCACGTGCTCCCAGAGTGCTTTTCAAGCCACCAGATCAAGGACTTAAAACACACAGCAGGCCATGTGAGATCCAGCCACCTTAAAACCTCTGTGCCATCTGCTGGCCCAAGACTCTGTTTGTGTGTGTGTGTGTGTAAGTGTGCCATCTTGTCTAGTTATTTGGAAAAAATCCATGATCTATTTAATATTTGGATCTCTTCTTTAGTACAAAAAAAATGATCTGATTGTAAACCTTCCAGGAGCAATTTCCAGGCCCCAGAAAAAGGTTCTTGCAGCATTTCCTTGCTTCCGGACACATCTGTATCTCCTAACCTCAAATGCACGTGGCCACACTAAAGACCCATCCGTCCTGGGCATTCACGCATACAGCCAGCTGTATGCTGTCTCAGAACCTGTCACCTGGATCTTAGCAAGTTTGTTTGGTTATTCCCTATTTGTGAGGGAAGAAGAGCAAAGAGGAGCCTTCAGACCCTTGCCCAGGAGGAGCACTGAATACCATAGTTAGAAGGTGGGTTTTATATATTCATAAAGAAAGAATGAACTAAGGCAAACATGGATCAGCAGATGGTGTAGTGGTTACGTCACTGGACTCCCATGTAGTTGACTGTGGTTCGAGTCCTGGACTAGGTGGCTTAAAACTCACACCAGGGGCCAGCAGGTGTCATGGTGTTTGGGACACTGGGCTCCCACATGATCAATCAAAGTTCAAGTTCCGGATTTGGCAGCTTGTTTCTCACTTTCCCTCTCTCTTTCACTCTGTCTCTCTCTGGTGAGTGCATGTGTCCTATAGCAAATTTTAAAAATAAAAATAATAAATAAAGTTAAGTGAATAATTCTTTAAAAAAAAAAAAAAAAAAAAAAAGCCTTTATAGACTCTGTGATCTGGAATCTAATATTCATCCTCTTTTCTCCATCCTTCCAGAGTCTCCAGCATTAACAAACTAGTTCTGAACTGAATACCCCAGAGAACATTCGCAATTAGAGAAGAGAATCTGGGTCCTTGGTATAATCTGGAATGGTAAGTCTCCTTAAAAGAAAAAAGCTAAGGCAAATATATTCTTAGGGGAGGGTGTAGGTAGACATTAGGGGCCACAGTGAGGTATCTGAAGATTCTAGAAATGAGAGAGGAAAGATAACCTCAGAGCTAAGTGATGAAATGTACAAGAATTGGATCAAAGCCAAGTTCTTCATAAGTTCTTCATAGTCTGCTTGTTAACATATCTGGGCATATCTTTAAAATGAAACAGAACCTCAAGGATGTAAAGGTGGTGTCCGTCACAGCTAGAAATTGGCAGAGGCAGAATTTGAGCCCAGGCCTGACTGTCTGAAAGTGAATTTTTTTGTTCTACTACGTGGATAACAGCAGGCTATAAAGCCAAATATGGTCAGTTTCTCAGAGGAGGGAGAAGTGACTCTGGTAGGGAGTTGGCAATGAGGATGATCAGGGAAGGTTTCAGGGAGGAGTCAGTACTAGAGGTGGTCTGGGAAGACCTCCATCGGTGGAGCTAGTGGGGAAAGTATGGAAAGATAGGGCAGAGGCATAAGTGACATTCCTGCCCTTACTCTGCCCTTGATGACAGCTGTCCTTATGGGCCAGTGTGTGCTGGAAACACTTAGATTTTGAGTTTATGCTCAAGAGAGACATGATGCGATCCTGAGTGAAGAGTTTAAGAGGGAAGAGAAGGGATGTATGCTTGGATGCAGAGAGAAACCTACAGACCACTTAGTCCTGGGAGACTCCACGGCACCGTCAGGAGTGTGGAACCCAGGCAGCGGCACAGTGGGAACCAGCATAGCCTCTCCAAGGCCAAGGCCACCCTTTGCTTCTTGACTCATCTCCTAGGTAACTGCTTCGCAGGTCTCTTTTGCATGTATTTGACTTAAATTTTTTTTCTTTTATTTTTATGAAGTAATAAAAGAAAGAAAATGGTAGAGAGGAAAGCCCCCTTGGGTTGGCGCTGTAGCCTAGGAGGTTAAGGAAGCCAGATCCCATATGGCTGACCATGATTCGAATCTCAATGTCAGCAGCTTGAAGAACCTACTGGGCACGTGTACTTGCATTCCCAGAATTGCAACAGGGTGGAGAAATGGAGAAGGGACTGTGGCATGACCACACCCCATTGTGGGATGCTTTCTCCTCTCTCTCTCTCTCTCTCTCTCTCTCTCTGGAAATACCCTCTGGCAATTAAAAGAAAAGAGAGAAAGCCCCCTTCGCAGGGCCTTGTTATACATCCTCTTTCTCCAGCCTTCTAGCTCCTCAAGATCCTGGGCACCTGTATCCACATCCTCATTGTGTTTTTCCAACCCAAGATCTGAACCATGGTCGCCATATGGCTTCCAAGCCCTGCAGGGCACTAGTCTTAGCACTGTGCCACAGCAGCTGGGTCTTGAAATCATTTTTTAAAAGTTTCTTTCTTTCAAGAGCAAGAGAGAGACAGAGACAGAGAGAGAGAGAGAGAGACCCCCAACATGGTCTTCACATCAGCCAGCCTAGATCGTGGGCACACCAGCATGTGTGATGTTTACAGGAAGGTCCCGAGATGTGAACTCAGGACCTTTTCATGAAGGCCCAGTTGTGTCGCTGTTGTGCCACCATCTGGCCTGCCTTGAAATAATTTTTACAACGTTTGGTCTTTTAGGGAGAGTAATGGTCTAGGGGTAAGATTGCTTTAAAAAAGGGTCCCCACATTTCTAAACCTGTCATTTTTATTTCTCTGCATTGAGAGGTAGGAAGACCATTCATTACACAGAACTGCTGAGTTGCTCAGTGGGGTTAGAGTTTGCTGTTTTGACCAGCGTTCCCTGAGAAGAGTCATGAGTTTTATGAAGTGACAGCCTCCAGTCTGTGAATCAAGAGCCAGGGAACATGAGTCTTAGGAAGAAGCAAGGAGATGCGAATTGCATGCGGAGGCACAGAGTGAGTTATAAACCCAGGGTTCACCTTCCGTTTCTAGTCACATTTTCTAGCTGGGGACACCAGGCACTTTTGAACCTTCCTGACACTGGTTTCTCTGACTATGAAACAGTAGCTACATCAATGCCTGCTCCAGAGGAAACGCTCACCACAGTGTTTGGCCCAGAGCTGGCGTCCCACAGATGTCTGTTGTATCTGACTCTGAGTCAGTATATTTTCTGTTCACAAGACCATTTTTAGCATCTCTCTAACAACTCTCCTTGATGCTAAAAGAAAACACCTTTCAAGCTCCACTGAAAGCTGCTGGAATATAAAGGAGGCAGAGGTTGCTCACAGTCCTCAGTGAAGTCCAACCTACCAGGCTGCAAGGAGCAGCTGCGGCCATGTCCTCCAGATCCACTGGTGAGGAGGTGACCGTGAATGGCAGTGTCCACATTGCCGTGGGCAGCAGTGAGCTCCTAGCACATAGCGCTGCTGTTGGGCCTGCGGGCCACGCCTGCCAGGCTTGGCTGATGCAAGGGGAGAGCTGATCTGGCAGCTGCCTTCCGGACACCGCCCCTGCTACTGGGCATGCTCAGAAAGACTAGCCAGCAATTGTGGAAGGAAGACCTCTGGTTGGCAGAGAAGCAGAGACAGGGAAATCAGGGCAAATGGCCAGTGGGCCAGGCCTATTTCTACTGGGAGCCAAGGCTCCCCTGCAGCCATGCCGGTAACCCAGGTGTGGTTGTGGGCCCATGGGCATCACCACTCTTTGGAGGGTAGGAGGTTCCAGCTGTTTCTGCCCTTTGGGGGCTTCTTTCAAGGTGTCCTGTGGGACTGATGGGTAGTGAGAAAGACACCAAAGAGGGTTTCACATCAGAATCTCTGATTTTAGAACAAATTAGGAATGAAGAGAAATGGCAGGTATGACTAAACGGACTCAATATATGTAAGTTCATCCCAAATTTCAAACTAAGATGCTGATTTTTATTTCAAACAAAGATGGCTGTGTTTTCAGAAAGACAAATACTGCATGATTCTACTTCTGCGAGGCAGCTAAAATAGATTTGTGGAATCAGAGTGGACTGCTGGGTCCGGGGTGTAGAGGGAGGGGAAATAGGCAGTTCTCAATGGGGACAAAGTTTTGGTGACACGCGGTAAGTCCTCCAACAATACCTTATTGTACTCTTAAGAATGTGTGAAGAGGGCAGATCTCATTGTACATGTTCTTACCCCGATAAAATAAAACACAATTTTAAAATGCTTGTGTTCAAAGCAATGTTTTCCTTGGGAAGCTGGTAATCAGGGCTGAGGCAAACTCTGTCTTACCTTAGGAGTTAGCGCTCCCTGAGAACGAATGAGAAATACACACGAAGCATGAGAATTAAAACCGGGTAGGTCCCCCCCCCCAACCATCTTACTTTTTCTAGTTATTTAGGAGAAATCTGCATTTTCCACTTGGAATGTGCCGTGCCTTTGTTGGCCAGCTCTGTGTACCAGTCTGCCTGCCTGTTTCTGCTGGCTTGTCATGCTCACTAATTAGAGAGCTGCCGCCTGATTCACCTTGTTAATTAGAGGGACTTGCACACGGAGCCCTTCGGGCAGTGTGCGAGAGAGCCTCGCACCAGTGCCCTGAGAACGATGCAGTCTGTGAAGTCATTCTTCTCATCTACCTTCTATTTTTCATTTGAAATGAATAAATCATTGAGATTTTCCTTGTGGAGTGAGAATGCAAGAATTCACATCTTTGTAAGATGTAAATTACATGTGATCAATAGGAAGGGATGACTCGTGTATTGTACTTACATGATTTCCTAATTTACTTCTTGTCAGGTATGAAAAATGGCCTGAAATATTTGTCTCCTTTCCATGAATCAGTGCCCTTCATCTGCTAAAAGAGGGTGTTGAGTGAGAAACATAGGTCGTTTCATTTTAGCTGTTGGAATCGGGTCTAGTGACTTGTTCACTTGCAGGGAGGGAGGGGGCAGCCTCTGGAAACTAGGCCTCAGAGGAGCTTCTGTCTCTTGGACCCAGCCTGCCCCCAGGCCCGTCTGCTCAGGAAGAAACTGGGTGCAGCAGGTAACTTTGAGATATTCTTTTATAATAGAGACCCTCCCCCAACTTATTGGAACAGGCGTGTTAGGTGTATCATGTGTCTTTTTCTTTTTAATCTAATTTTTAAAAATAATATTTTGGCTCGATCAGACTATGGGCCCAATCACAAAAGCACCAGTACCTTTCAACAGCATGTAGCCTCTTTTCCCACCTGGACAGGATACTTTGGATGTTAGTTTCAGTGGCTTTCAATCTCTCCAACGATTTGATTAAAATTAAGTATTGTAGCTCACCGAGACTAGGAAAAAGCAATGATTTTTCATTGGTGGATAGGAGGGTGGAGTTAAAGATGTAGCTTTTCTGTTTTTGTTTTTTCTTTAAAGGCCATGGAACTCGGCCCCATGAAGTATGAGGGTCTTTGCTGAGGAGGCTGATAAATAACCCTTTGTGGTCACTTCATGTCTTAAATCCAGCTAACCTCTGTGCTCCTCTATCTCATTTGCAGTAATTGTGCATGCTCACTTGCAGAGATTTTAGCAAAGATCTGCAAATGTTTCTTTAGAAAAAAGAAAGGATTTTATACCTGATGTGCTTAGGAAGGGGGTAGACCAGGATAGTTGTTCTCTAGCATGTTCTTTGCACCATTCGAACAGCTGGTTTTGTGCCCAAGCAAGCATGCACTGACCGCTCACTGCACACAAAACGTTGCCCCAGCCCTGAGGGAAGCCCAGGACACAGAGACCATCCCTGTCCTCAGGACCTCGTGTGCTGATGGAGGAAAGAACCAGAGAAGCTGCAAATCATTAGCACACCGTGTGGCGAGAGCTGGGACCCCTGTGCCTGTGCTGAAGAGGGAAATTTCCTGGGGAATAAGCAGAAAAAACTCTCCAGGCAGGAGACACAGCATATACAAGGGCATGGCCATGCCTGGCTCATCCCAAGGCTTCAATGGCTTGGGAAGGCCAGAGAAGGGATGAGTGAGAGGCGAGGTGTCTGCAGAAGCAGGGAGCATCAGTCAGGTCCCTGACGTTCCAGCCTGTGGTGGTTACCTGACGGGGTCCTCAGTGCAGTGTTCCTTAGTGTGTGAGCCATCAGGAGCCTCCAGCCCTTGCTGAAGGGCAGAGGAGTCGATGTTCGAATACCCTAGAGAAGCTTTTTGACTCAGCAGGAGCCCAGGCAGGTAGGCCTGTATGGGAGAATGCAGAAGCGTGCTTGGCTTCTTTAGAACATTTGCCTCCGCATAGCTCCAATCCTGGGTGCAGGAACCATCAGATGTCAGGAGTAGAGGGGAGAAGGTGATGATGGATGTCAACCTGCCAGGAATCTCACAAACAAAAGAAGAACTTAGAACTTCATCCTGTTTGTCCTTGAGAATTTTACTAAAGAACCAGGTTGCAGCCACCAACCCTCATCCAGCACTTCCCAAACACCTAGTTCAGTTTCTCAGATGTGGTGTGAATACCTGCCCTTTGCTAGGGTCGGTGCAAAGAACCAGGAGTGCCAACTTGAAAGACACCATCTCCTGCCTGAAAGAGGCTTACATGGCCAGATAGTAGCTACACCTATTTGTAGAGATGTAGAGATCTCTCCTTTAAGTATAAAAACAGCAGCCAGGGTAGGGGGTTGGCATGGGGGAGGTGGCCTGCCATTGAGTTTTACAGGAATTTAGGGATGTACAAGGGATGCATGGTGTGTTCAGAGGCTGCAAGGACTCAGAGAGGTTCTGACTCAGGGAATGAACTTCTGGGTTTGCAATAGGGCCCAGGGCAAAAAGCATTGGAGAATTTATAGTCTGTAAAAGGATCAGATTTGAATTTAGAAAGGAGGCTCCTGCTCCCTACTCTAGTTGTGTAATGTCAGGGGTGCTTTTCATATTGCTTTCTAAGGTATTGTACAATGCAATGGTAAAAGCACATTTTCCATCCAGGTAAAAGCTAACCAGGGCCTGAACTAACACAGGTTGAGAGGTAGGAGAGAGAGAGAGAAAGAAAGAGAGAGAGAGAGAAACAAGTACCCCCAACCTCATGCTATGGTCCAGCCTCAATCTCACCTTGCCAAGATCACATGCGTACCTAGTGTGCTCAGGGATGTCCCAGGGCATGAACCCAGGACCTTTCCGATGTAGGCCAGCAGCACCAGTATTGTGCTCTGCCAGGCCCAGAGAGGAGATTCTGGGGTTGAACCATCAGGGCTTGAGTGGTGAGAGGTGACAGCTATCCAGAAGGAGGCTTCCCGCTCAGGAGGCTGAGTATGATTGTGCATTAATAGCCTTCTATTTGTAGAGTCTAGCAGTTGCCTCTTGTAGCTATGTGAGACTTCCTGCTTCGCAGTTTCCTGGTTTACAGTCATGGAAATGGAAAATCCAGCCACATTCCCACCCACTGTCCAAGTGGTGTTGAATATGCCGATGAATTCATTACCACCAGTACACACCGCTGCTTCTAAATTGGTTGCAAAACGGCTGTTGCAATCTGTAACCTCCCTATTAACTTTATGTGGTATGCCCCTCACCCTGCCTTTAAAAAAAAAAAAAGAAAGAAAGTCCTTGTTTGCTATGGTGAGTGGTCGGGCTTGTCCTGGGCAGGAGGGAGGGAGACAGGGCACATAAAACTAGGCCCTTGTCGAACACCGGAAGCTCTAGGTCACCTCCATGGGGTGATCATCTTCTCTCAGACAAGTTCAGTGTGTGGGAGGGAGCTTTCAGGTCACCGTAGGAGGGTCCCCATGATGTCTTCATATGGACTTCGTTGGGTTGGATGGTGGCGCAGTGGTAAAACGTGATGCTCAGGACCAGCTTGTAATGGCTACGTCACTGGACTCGCGAGTAGTTGACCACAGTTCAAGTCCCGGACCCGGTGGCTTAAAACACACTGGGCACGTGTGTGTGCATGCCCAAAGAAGAGAATGGAGGAGAAGGGACTGTGATGTGGTCATCCCCCCCTTGAAGGGTGATTTCTCACTTTATGTCTGTCTCTTTCTGTCTGTCTGGCGAGCACATGGGCCCTATAGCAAAAATCTCCCTCTTAAAAAAAAAAAAAAGTGATGCTTTGTGAGGATGACCCCCATGAGAGAGTTCATGGTTTGCATCTGGTGCCCTCCCGGGGTACACTGGGCGTGCATGCATGGTTGATCCAGGGCTGGCCTAAGCTAGGGATTAGATTGCGATGTCAAGACCCCGTTGGCAATGGAGGGCAAAGGCTTGGCCCTGGCCCAGAGTCCAACAGCTCTGTAGGCTGTTAAGCCTCTGCTAATTGATAAACAGTTTCTCCAAACACTTGAAAACCTCATCATTTGTTTGATTATAAAGATAATGCATGTTGACGGCAGACAATTGACAAAGTGCAGAGCTGCTAAACTCTATTTCAGGAGCGTCTGTTCCCACTTGTTTAGGTCAGATACATGCCCCCCAAACCCACCTTATACGATGCTCTGCTAATAACTCATTGATTGTAATACTTAAATTTTTAGACTTAAGCCTCATTACTACATTCTTGCTGTCAAGAAGCTCATGGCTCAGTAGGAGACAGAGAGCCCTAGGCAGGCGCCATCCCTGCAGTGAAATGTGAGCTGGGACTGGAGTCACCCAGGAGAAGCACCTGGGTCAGTCTTCATGCATTTGGCGTTGGAATGGAAACGAAGGAGAGAAGGGATTAGTCGAACAAGGAGCAGACAGGGGCAGGGAGAGGTGAGGGTCAGGGCAGGGCTTCCAGTAAAGGGGCAGAGCAGGGAACGGCCTGGGGACGAAATGGAACCACGTGCTCCAGCCACCGGCCAAAGGTTGCAGAGGGGCAGCTTGAAGACCGCTTTGTGTGGCCTGCACTGTGTTACATTTTCTTTTTAATTAGCTGTCAACATTTAAATAGCGAGAGGTTTCACATGAAAAATAAACCAAACTGAACCTGGATTTCTGGGTTCTCTTAAAAATCCGGCATCTACATTCCCACCTGACAGCCATCAACTGTGCCACCTCTGGACTGTGGTGCCTCCCTGGCCCCCTCCCGCCCAGGCATCCTGGGAGGGGCCAGCACAGAGAGGGGGCGGATCTCGCTAGACTGAGCTTCTGACCTTGCAGTGGGCAGAGGGCCAGCCATGGGCGTTGAGTGTGGAGTGGGTTAGCCTTTCAGAAAGATGTCTCTGGTGATAGACTAGATTTGATGGGGCCAGACAGAAGACTCTTCACAGTGGTTCAGGGAAGGGATGATGGTGGGACATGTGGTGGTTGAATAATGGCCCCCAAGGGCATCAGGTCCTCATCTTGGGACTTTCCATGACAAAAAACAGAGCTTTGCAGATGCGATAAAGATCTTGAGACGGGGAGAATCCTGACTATCCAGGTAGGCCCTAAATGCTATCACATTGATCTTTATAAGAGAGAGGCAGGGACAGAACTGACTCAGGTTCCGAGAGAAGGTTCAGTGACCACGGAAGCAAAAGTGGGAGTGAGTTGGTCACAAGCTGAGGAATGCCAGCAGCTACTAAAACTGGAGGAGAAAAGGAACAAATTCTGCCCTGGAAACTGCCCAAGGGTGGCCCCCACTGGCTGACTGATTTTGGTCCATTGATACTGGTTTTGGATTTCTGGCCTCTGGAGTTGTGCAAGAATAAATTTCCATTGTCTTAAACACCAAGTTTGTGGCAGTTTGTTGCGGTAGCTACAGGAAATTAACTGCAGTGTCACAGAGGTATGGGGTGGACTCCACCAGGCTGAGGATCACCTGGATGCTTTTGGTAAAGGAATGGGTACATGTGGGACACCAGGTTGGGTCCTTCTGAAAGTGACCCTCAGCCTCAGGCCTGGGTGCAGGAGGGAAGCTCAGGAAGCAGAAAGGACACAGAGAGCAACAAAGAGAAGGAAGGGACCCTGTCAGGGTGAGCGACTGAGCATGAGACTGCAGCGGGTGAGTGCATTTTATGCACAAGTCACCTTGGAATTGCTCCGTGATAGAGTGAGAAGCTGGGGAGACAAAAATCACCTGCTCAGGCTTCTGAGTTTCTGGGTTGGGCAAGGACACACGATTGAGTCCCTAATCTGTAACAGTCTCTGAGGATACACAGGTTATTGATCCACACAAAGCTTATGTCCTCAGAGAGTAAACATGTAATACAATTTGAGCGGATCTGGAAGCTTGAAAAATCACACCAGGGGAGCAGCAGTTAGCGTAATGGCTATGTCGCTGGACTCCCATGTAGTCGACCATGGTTCGCGTGGCTTAAAACTCACGTGGGGCGCGTGTGCGTGTGTGCCCAAGATCCTGAGAGGAGAATCGAGGAGAAGGGATTGCGGCGTGGCCATCCCTTCTGGGGGGTGATTTCTCGCTGTCTGTCTCTCTGTCTCTGTCTGTCTGGCAAGCGCACATGCCCTATAGCAAAAAACTCTCAAAAAAAAAAAAAAAAGAAAACACACCAGGAGCATGTGCATGTGTGCCCAAAATCCCAGGAGGAGAATGGTGGAGAGGGGGTTTTGGCATGGACATCCTGCCTGCAAGGCGATTTCTCACTTTCTCACTGTCTCTCCCTAGTGAGAGTACAAGCCCTGTGGCAAAAACCTTAACAAAACTCAACGAATGGCAGATGCTGCAAACATGTAACAAAAAATAAGTTCAGATACTAAGAAGCATGAAGAAATAAAGAAGGGCAACCTGTTACGGAGCAAAGGGCCACTTCAGCTAGACTGGTCAGGGAAGGCCTTTCTGAGGGGGTGGCAATGGTGTTGATTTGTGGGGGATGTGAAGGATGTAGCTGGGCAGAGAACTGGGAGAGGGCATGCCAGTACAAAGGCCCTGGGGCAGGTGTTCTAGGCTGAGAGAGGAAGCCGTGTGCCTGGAGACATGTGAGAGAGGGCGAGTGGAGGGGACGAGGCCAGGAGGCTGCTGGTCAAGTCACACAGGGCTCTGGGAGTCACCAAGGGGGTCAGAGGTGAATCTAGCTGTGAAACTATTAGAGCTTTTTTTTTTGAGAGGTTTTTGTTATAGGGCGCGTGCGCTTGGCAGATAGACAGAGAGAGACAGAAAGCGAG
>NW_006205257.1:743472-760933 GCF_000334495.1 Tupaia belangeri chinensis
AGTTCTGCGACATAGCCATTATGCTAACTGCTGGTCCCAAACTATTAGAGCTTTTGAAGTAGAAAATGACATGATATGATTTGCTTTATTTATTTATTTTTTTTAGGTTTTTGTCATAGGCTGTCCACTTACCAGAGAGAGAGAGAGGAATCACCCTAGGGAGGATGGCCACACCGCAGTCCCTTCTCTTCCATTCTCCTATTGGGATTTTAGGCATGCATATACATGTGCCCGATGTGCTTTTCAAGCGGCAGTGTCCGGGACTTGAACCACAGTTGACCATGTGGGAATCCAGCACCTTAAGCATCACCCTTCCTGCTGGCCCCACATCTATTTTTGGGGGGGGCGGGGGAAGGTTTTTGCTATCGGGTGCTTGTGCTCGCCAGGAAGACAGAGAGAGACAGAGAGACAGAAAGCGAGAAATCAGCCCCCAGGGGGGATGGCCACACCACAATCCCTTCTCCACTCTCCTCTTAGGATCTTGGGCACGCATGCACACACACCCGGCATGAGTTTAAGCCACCAGGTCCAGGACTCCCATGGTCAACTACATGGGAGTCCAGTGACATAGCCAATATGCTAACTGCCAATCCCCCCGATTTACATTTTTAAGAGGTCACTTTGACGTTAGGAAGTGGGCAAGAGTAAGGGCAGGGAGGCTGGTGAGGAGGCGCCCAGGCTGGCGATGGGGAGAGATCTGAGCAAAGACAAGCGTGGCAGGCATAGACATGCTGGGTTAGCAGTTGTGATCACTACTGGCTTCACAGTGCACAGACGGATGGAATTACCACTTCTAAGGGGGCTGTGCCGCATAGTGATGTAATGTGTCGTATTAAATAGAGTAGAAACTTGATAATTGCCTAGCATCAGTTCACAGGTACCGTATCTATCGGGTGTGTGTTGTTAACAGGTATTATGCTTGTTTAAGAGGACCCCGTCAATTAGTTCATTGTTTTGATTGGTCTTGGAGAAAGTGCCTTGAATAGGAGTAGACTTTACACAAATCACCTCGTTACTGTCATAGACCTTTCAGAGTGTGAGTGCTCCCCAAGGTGGGTGTGAAGCCCGTTTCTGGGGACAGTCATTCCCCGCCACCCTGGCTTTCACCTAGTCCTTTTGAGAACTAGTTAGAAGGGAGAATGTAAAGTGACTCCTGATGGGGTCCTGTTGAGACTCATCTGCTCGCCACGGTGTCCACCTGAAACCCCTAGGTGAGAAGGCACAGCGTCCAGGTGACCTCAGGTGAGGGTGGTGTAGGGCACCCACGGAGACAGTTTTAGAAGTAGGATGACCGCAGTATAACATGGGGCCCTTTGACGTGCTTGCTTCATGGTGGCAGATCAGTTCCCAGATGGGCTGTCCCCTTTGACACTGTCGTCTGGCTGATGGGACGCCCTTCGCTCAGCACCCAACCCATATCCCGTGGCCTAACACTGTGGGAGGATCTAGGTTTAATAGGCTTCCTTCTTGGGAGACAGTCTGCCAATCCTGGCAGAGGTGGTCTGGGTGCTCTCCAACACCAAGCCACTATATCTAATGGCTCGGGAGGGGGGGGGGGGCCGACGGGGGGACTAGAGGGTGGGGCTCCACCACACACAAGCCACTATATCTAATGGCTCGGAAGGTGGGAGTGGCCAGATGGAGCATTAGAGGCAGGTGAGCCCTCCCCCTAACCCCAGACTGACAGCCTCATAAAGTAGACTGAGAAGGCCCTCCAGCCCCCATGGGAACACTTGCAAGTGTCATTTCTGCCTAGTGCTTTGCAGGTTCCTAAAGCTGCAAAGAGAGTGTTTCTTCATGGGTGTGGAAAGGAGGCAGAGTAGAGCTGGACAGTGGGCACTGCCAGACCCTGCCCTCATCAGGGTGGGGCAGCCAGACCCCTGGTCTCCATCCCCAACCAGCTCTGGGCCCAGCCTTGCATGTATTTCCATATGACCTTGCTGTGCCTCTGTTTCTTCATTGGTAAATGCGACCTGATAATATTTATTTCTAGGGGTGAGGTTTAACTGAAGATTAAGGTTACGGATATCAAATCCGCAAGCAGCACAGGACACGCCAGCCCCGCGCAGGACAAGCAGACCCTCCTCCCAGATCGCGCCCACCAGCCACTCGCAGGACAAGCAGACCCTCCTCCCAGATCGCTTTCCCCAGCAGGGTGTGCACTGAGATGGTTTTCACAGTGCCACCGGGAGGGGCGCTGACGTTCTCCAGAGCTCCGGGGGAAACTGTCCCTCAGCAAGAGTTTCCAAGAGAGCCACCCCGAGGCTCTTCCTTTGTGCTCCAAGCCCCTGGAGCCCACCCAACTCCAAATGTCAGCTCTCCGGAGTCCCCACTGAGTTTGAGACCTTTGCTGATCTGGGTGATCCCTTTCAGCAAGTAGACCCTCATCTTAATATATTCAGCAGACATCGGATCATTGTGATAACCTGATGGGTGGTGAGCAAGGCAAATGAGCTGAAAGATGATTGATTTTTTTTTTATGTGCTATTTTATCTTCAACCTTTCCTAACAAGGCGCTATGCCAGAGCAATCATTTCTTCTCCCAGGTATGTGCCAGTGTCGCGATTGCACATCTATTTACAGTTGCCTGGAAGCCTCCTAATTACAATACAGTCCAAGTGCCCATTTTCTTCCCCTGACTACAAATAGGGATCAATCGAATTCTAAATGACTGCTTCGGGGCTCGCTCCTGATCGTGACCTTTGTAAATGATTAGAGCTCACCACTGTGGCTGCCTGGCCAGAAGAGGCGAGCCGGCACAGCTTTCTAACTGGCATTTCATCTGGACATAGGCCAAAGATATTCCAGGTGAAAACCGACCATGAGTTGCCAGGACAGAAAAGGCTGTGGGCTTTCCGTGTGCCCCACAGCCCCTTCCCCTTTCTCTGATTCTTGGGTTCTCTCTGTTTGTTCCACAGTCCCTGGCCAGAGCTGCCCTTAGTTCTGCTGAGCAGGTGCCCAGAAAGGAAAAGGCTGGATTCTGAATCTCCCAGGAAGTTTTAGACCTGCATGGAAAACTGGCTATTGCCTGAGAAAAAGTTCCTTTCGTTTTTGGTTTTCGTGTTGTTTTGAATCATTTGATTGGATGGCAGACGCTGAGTGATGGATTATGAAGCCTGAAAGCTCTTCAGGGTAAAGAATTCTTACTGAAGAAACTGGGCCTGCGACTTGGCTTAAGCTATTCAACTGCCACATTGTCTTGGGGCTGAGTTTTCTGATTCAGAGAACAGCCAGATGCAGTGTGTGTGAGCCACTTTGAGGTCCCTGGTGCCACTGGAGGACAGCCTGTGAAAGCCCTGACACAGAGCTCCCACAGGACACTGGCCCCGTATTTCTGGGGTCAGGCTATGGCCCACCAGCCCCTTTCAGAATCACACACACCTGCTCCATAGCAGTGAAGGATCGTGTGGCGAGGAAGGGCTATCGTGAGTGAGAGCACCCTGTGTTTTGACGCTAACCCCACCTCAGTTTCTCCAACTGCCACTCTGAGAATAAGTTACTGGCTTCATCTGTGAAGCCAGGTCAGGGTGCTGATGGTGCCAGGTAAATACTCTCGTGCCAGCCTTGCCTCTCCAGAGCCTTATCCTATGCAATAGCAAAGTGCTTCCTTCTGGTGGTCTTTGGACTGCCTGCTCCCAGTAGCCTCAGGTTTCTTTGAGAATCGTAGGTCGAGCCTCGTTCCTCACTGTTTCTCCATCCTCTGCTCTCCAGCCAGGCCCGTCTCACTAGGACCAACCCTCCTTGGCATCAGTGAATAAGCTGCTACCGGTGCAATGCCCCAGAACACCCCAATATCACCTCTACACCTCCCCTTGTCCACCTCCATCCAGTTCCTCCTCTGTGCTGGCTTCAGTCGCCATGACACCCGCTCAGGGGCCAGATGGCACTAACATTGTCCCTGCCCTAGACCCCCTGTACATGTATCATGCCTCCTCATGGTACTCCCCAGGGAAATCTTCTTTCTCCTACCAATTTTTAAGAGTTCTCTGTGGCTCCTGGACACTTGGAGGAAACCTAGAGAGGGATAAATTGACTTGTGCTGCTAAACCGAGCTTCATCCCACCGTTGGGCCACTAGCATCTCTCTGTAGTGCCACCACTTAGAGAATCCTTAGAAAAGCATCAGTGTTGCCCAGAAATGAAAGCCACTGTCAAGAGTGTAAGATCTCAAATCACATGCAAAGTCTCAAGCAAACCGCTGTTTTGGCGTGCAGCTGGAGGTCTCTGGAAGGTGTATGCTGAGGTGTATGTTCTCCCCGTGGGTTGTGAGCACATGCCAGTGGATAGTCCTAAAGTAACGTGGAAAGAGAATTTGGAGAACAACTCTCTCTCTCTCTCTCTCTCTCTCTCTCTCTCTCTCTCTCTCTCTCTTTGCCACAGATGTGGAAACAAGAGTTAGCTCAGATGAGGCAAAAGAAAAGAACCAACCACATGCCCTTGAAAAGCCTCAAGCTAAACTCCTGAGTTCTCCAGGTGGGGAGGTAAGCGCCTGCCTGGCTATACAATACCTTCTACATCCTGAGCCTGAATGTTTCCTCCTGTTTGACCTTAGAAATGTAGCACCTTGAAAAACCACAAGCTAAACTCCTCTGAGTTCTCCAGGTGGGGAGGTAAGCGCCTGCCTGGCTATACAATACCTTCTACATCCTGAGCCTGAATGTTTCCTCCTGTTTGACCTTAGAAATGTAGCAAAACCCCCGAGCCATGTGTTTTCTTTGTCCTTCCCCTGTATTTCCAGAGCAAGAGATTGTACGTTGCACGGGTTGGGGCAAAAGCAGATGGGCCTTCCAAGTGATCCTAACTGTTGTTGTTGTTGTTTTACAGGTTTATTCTATTTTATTTATCATTATTATTAATTTTTAATTTGCTACAGGGTATGTATACTCACTAGAGAGAGAGAGAGGGAGAGAGTGAGAGAAAGTAAGAAAACAAGCTGCCAGGTCTGGCATTGAACTGTGGTCGGCCTTGTGGGAGTCCAGCACCTTAACCACGATGCCACCTGCTGGCTCCCATAATTGAGCTTTGTTTTGTATTTTTTTAATGGATATTTATTTTATTTTTTTAGAGATTTTTGCTATGGGGCATGAGTGCTTGCCAGAGAAAGAGAAAGTGAGAAATCACTCCCTGGGGTGGGGCGGGGGTGGGGTGGGCCATGCCGCAGTCCCTTCTCCTTCATTTTCCTTTCAGGATTCTGGGCATGTACACACACACGCCCAGTGTAATTTTCATGCCACCAGGTCTAGGACTTGAACTGGGGTCAGCTGTGTGAAAGCCCAGTGTCTTAACCACTGCACCACCTGCTGGCCCCCATAATTGAGTTTTAATATATTAATTCTTATTTATTTATTTATTTATTTATTTATTGGGAGAGGTTTTTGCTATAGGGTGCGTGCGCTCACCAGACAGACAGACAGAGACAGAGAGACAGAAAGCGAGAAATCACCCCCCGGGGGGATGGCCATGCCGCAATCCCTTCTCCTCCATTCTCCTCTCGGGATCTTGGGCACACATGCACATGTGCCCGGAGATAGTTTAAGCCTCCGAGTCCGGGACATGAACCTCGGTTGACTACATGGAAATCCAGCGACATAGCCATTACGTTAACTGCTGGTCCTAAGTTTTAATATATTAATTCTAACATATTCCAGTAATCCAAACACAGCATATCTCAAGACATTTCAGTTATGGTACCTCCAAGGATTATAGGAGGAAGCCATTGATTTAATTCTCAAATACCGTGTCAATCTGGAAGCACGAGATGCATTTTGTATGATGTCCTGATGGGCTCTAACATGTGTCCCTGGGCCCAGCAACAGAACTGAGCCTGGAGCTAGCGTCTGTGAAGCTGCCATCATGGAGCCTGTGACATCATTTGACATTAGTCCTGGGCACAGTGTGGAACGGTAAACCATCCTGACTGTTGACGCTGCTGCCTCTTTGTTTGCAGAGTTACCTTTTGTTCATTCCCTGAAGAGCAGCGACTTTGCTGATTTCAGTTTAGTTTCTTTTCCCACCATTGACATGTGTACATGTAAGTGTTTTCTAAGATGCTTACATTTGTGTCATGTTTTGCAGATGATGTATAACAGTAGGACTTAGGTGAGAAGCTTTAGTGCAAAATCTATTGCTCTTGGTGATGAAGGAAGCACTCTGCAGTGTAGTGAGGTATGATAATTGATCCCACCACAGGCAAATCATCTCTCTTGAACTCTCAGCACATATCGAATTAGTAATTATTCTGATTAGAATAATGGCCTGTATTTTTAAAGTATGGAATTTGCACTTGAAGTCACCATTGAACCGCCATAGTGATGTCACTTTTGCAGAATTCACCTGATCCAGAAAACAAAACCAAGGGAAGAGACGGGGGTTGCTCATAGGTAGAGTGTTGTCCCCACTTCTGACATCATCCTCCAGAACATTCCATCAGGAAGCTGGCTCTGTCAATGAATATTTTCTTAGCGAGTTGGTTAGTTTTCTAAATTCTTTACTGAGTCCATATGTTAAGAAAGAAATAGGCATTGCCTAAAGCGTCCCAACATTCTAAAATAATTGACTTCTTTAATCAAGTAAACATAGTATAGAAGCTCATGCCCAGACCAACTGGTCTGGACAAAACCAGCAAAGATGGCTCATGAATAAAAATTAGGCTGAAGTGGGGAGAGAAAGCATCCGTACTTCCAAAAATGTGTTCCATGGAACACCCATGGTGTAAAAACAGCTGAAAGGGAGCTATAGGGTAAAAGGCTTTGTCTTAGTCTATAACAGAATACCACAGACTGGATAATTTATAAGGAAAAGAAACTTATTTCATACTGTTCTGGAAGCTGGAAAGTCCAAAGTCAAGGGACTTGCATCTGGCAAGAGCCTTCTGGCTGTATCATCCCATGGCAGAAGATGGAAGGGCAAGGAAGAATAAGTGAGGGAGAGTGATGGGAAGGAGGTTGAACTCATCTTTTTATCAGGAAGCCACTCCTATGATTGGGTAATGGCACTGAACTGCAGAGCCCTCATGACTGAATCACCTCTTAAAGGTCCCACCTCTTAACATTGCTGCACTGGGATTAAGTTTCCAGTACGTGAACTTTGGGGAATACATTAAAAGCATAGTGGGGTTCTACTGTCAAGTAATTTGGGGAAGTAGTCCAAAACAGGGGTATAAGCTCTCTTTGCCATCTAGCTTGGGCCTCCATTCCCTCTCCGTTGGACAGATGTGACAGTGTTCTCCCTGGTACTCTGTACCTGGTCCTCTGTCATTCTCTGGTCCTCTAGAACCCATTCTTCACACACAGCCAGAGGGGACTTCTTTGTTTGTTTGTTTGTTTGTTTGTTTGTTTTTTTCCTGAGAGTTTTTACCTTAAGGTGCACACTCTCACCAAAGAGAGAGAGAGAGAGAGAGAGAGAAAGAGACAGTGAGAGGAAAAGTGAGAAATCACCCCCTGGGGAATGGTCATGCTGCAATCCCTTCTCCATTCTTTTCTCAGGATCTTAGATATGCACACACATGGGTCTGGTGTGAGTTTCAAGCCACTTGTCCAAGACTTGAACCTCAGTTGGCCATGTGGGAGTTCAGTGACATAATCATTATGCCACCTGTTGGCCCCTAGAGAGGACTTCTTTTTTTAAATTTATTTTTGAATTATTTTATTTTATTTATTTATTTTAATTTGACCAGAGAGGGGCAGAGTGAGAAAACAAGCTACCAGGTCTGGGACTCAAACCACAGTAGGTCATGCAGGAGTCCACTGCCCTTAACCATCACGCCACCTGCTAGCGTCCAAAGGGACTTCTTAAAAAATGATTTGGATCATGTAATTCCCAGTTTAAAACTGTGTAATGATGTCCTCTTGTACTCAGACTCTAGCTGAGATCGTGTCCTGCGGCTGGGCTACCCTTGCCCCCGCTCCACGTTTGTGCCTTTCCAGCTCCAGCTTTCTCCTTCCCAAAGGCTTCAGCCACCCTAGTCGCTGCACTCCTTGGAACTCTTCAAGCCCTTTTCTTGCCTCAGGACCTTTGTACTGGCTGCTTCACTGTCTGGGAACTTCTTCCCTTTGATTTCTATCGTTCTGCTTCTCCTTGTCATTTAGATCACAGCTTGAAACCACCTTGTTAAAAGGCACTTTTTCTGTTCTAACTCTGTCCTGCCCCCCTACCCCAGTGTCACTTTGTATTCCACTAATATTTATTATTTAGTTGGTTAGTTTTCTAAATTCTTTACTGAGTCCATATGTTAAGAAAGAAATAGGCATTGCCTAAAGCGTCCCAACATTCTAAAATAATTGACTTCTTTAATCAAGTAAACATAGTATAGAAGCTCATGCCCAGACCAACTGGTCTGGACAAAACCAGCAAAGATGGCTCATGAATAAAAATTAGGCTGAAGTGGGGAGAGAAAGCATCCGTACTTCCAAAAATGTGTTCCATGGAACACCCATGGTGTAAAAACAGCTGAAAGGGAGCTATAGGGTAAAAGGCTTTGTCTTAGTCTATAACAGAATACCACAGACTGGATAATTTATAAGGAAAAGAAACTTATTTCATACTGTTCTGGAAGCTGGAAAGTCCAAAGTCAAGGGACTTGCATCTGGCAAGAGCCTTCTGGCTGTATCATCCCATGGCAGAAGATGGAAGGGCAAGGAAGAATAAGTGAGGGAGAGTGATGGGAAGGAGGTTGAACTCATCTTTTTATCAGGAAGCCACTCCTATGATTGGGTAATGGCACTGAACTGCAGAGCCCTCATGACTGAATCACCTCTTAAAGGTCCCACCTCTTAACATTGCTGCACTGGGATTAAGTTTCCAGTACGTGAACTTTGGGGAATACATTAAAAGCATAGTGGGGTTCTACTGTCAAGTAATTTGGGGAAGTAGTCCAAAACAGGGGTATAAGCTCTCTTTGCCATCTAGCTTGGGCCTCCATTCCCTCTCCGTTGGACAGATGTGACAGTGTTCTCCCTGGTACTCTGTACCTGGTCCTCTGTCATTCTCTGGTCCTCTAGAACCCATTCTTCACACACAGCCAGAGGGGACTTCTTTGTTTGTTTGTTTGTTTGTTTGTTTGTTTTTTTCCTGAGAGTTTTTACCCTAAGGTGCACACTCTCACCAAAGAGAGAGAGAGAGAGAGAGAGAGAAAGAGACAGTGAGAGGAAAAGTGAGAAATCACCCCCTGGGGAATGGTCATGCTGCAATCCCTTCTCCATTCTTTTCTCAGGATCTTAGATATGCACACACATGGGTCTGGTGTGAGTTTCAAGCCACTTGTCCAAGACTTGAACCTCAGTTGGCCATGTGGGAGTTCAGTGACATAATCATTATGCCACCTGTTGGCCCCTAGAGAGGACTTCTTTTTTTAAATTTATTTTTGAATTATTTTATTTTATTTATTTATTTTAATTTGACCAGAGAGGGGCAGAGTGAGAAAACAAGCTACCAGGTCTGGGACTCAAACCACAGTAGGTCATGCAGGAGTCCACTGCCCTTAACCATCACGCCACCTGCTAGCGTCCAAAGGGACTTCTTAAAAAATGATTTGGATCATGTAATTCCCAGTTTAAAACTGTGTAATGATGTCCTCTTGTACTCAGACTCTAGCTGAGATCGTGTCCTGCGGCTGGGCTACCCTTGCCCCCGCTCCACGTTTGTGCCTTTCCAGCTCCAGCTTTCTCCTTCCCAAAGGCTTCAGCCACCCTAGTCGCTGCACTCCTTGGAACTCTTCAAGCCCTTTTCTTGCCTCAGGACCTTTGTACTGGCTGCTTCACTGTCTGGGAACTTCTTCCCTTTGATTTCTATCGTTCTGCTTCTCCTTGTCATTTAGATCACAGCTTGAAACCACCTTGTTAAAAGGCACTTTTTCTGTTCTAACTCTGTCCTGCCCCCCTACCCCAGTGTCACTTTGTATTCCACTAATATTTATTATTTTCTTTTAAATTTTTTTCAAGGAAATATTTTATTTAACTTCATTTATTTATTTTCATTTGACCAAAGAGGGACAGAGTGAGAGAGAGAGAGAGAGGGAAAGTGAGAAAGCTAGCCACCGGGTCTAGGACTTGAACCGCTGTCAGCCATATGGGAGTCCAGCACCCTTAACAACCATGCCACCTGCCAGCTCCTGTTACTGTCTGTATAGTATTCAGAATGATGACTGAAATTATCTTGAGTATTTGCTGTTTTATTGATACCCTGCCTGAATGTGAACTTCACGAGGACAGATCAGTGGCTTGGTCTGAACCATTCACACTGACCCCCACCCTGCCACTTGGAAGACATGCTACAAATACTGGTTGAGTAACAGAATGAACAGTGAACACGTGTTGTGCACTTACTCCATGCAGCCCCTCACCCAAGTGAACACTTCTCCACTTGAGCATATTCAATATCTGGAAAACTGATGGGCATTGGAGGGCTCAAAGCTGTGTGGCATGTATTATGGAAAGCCCACCTCACATCCTTAAAGCTGGGTATCTCTTCTGTCACCTGGTCCTGATTTACAGATGCCCCACATGGAGCCGTTCAGCCATTCACTCTCCATTCTATGGTTTTGCAGTACACAGGGTCCTATTTGGGTGACAGGGCTTCACATGGCTATGTCACCCCCACCACTGTTCCTGTCCCTGGGGTTTTGCTCTCCCTCTCTTTTCTGGCCTGATCCCTGTAGGCATGACTCAAATGTGGGCATTTCATGTAAATAATTAAGAGGTAGAACATACAGCTCCCTGAGAGGGAGCAATCATTGAGCAGAGTAGGCACAGGGACCCCAGCCAGTCTGGGCTTGGCTGCTTCTCTTTAGCTGTGCCACCAGTTTTCCTGAGCTACTGTGTGAGCAAGTCTAGGAACATCTTCTAGTTCAAGCCAATACAGCGTGTCTGCAGTGCTGCCAGAGCCCCAGGATTCCCGCCATGAAGGGGGCTAAAATGATGGCCACTTCCCAGCCGATGCTGGGGCTCTGGTCTTGTTAGATATGGGACCTCCAAAGGGTCAGCCTCTCACGCCATCCAGAAGAAACCAGCCTGCTCCCAGACTCCCGCCTGCATACCTGCATAGCTGCCGCACCTTACACCCATCCCGTCTCCCTTCATTTGGCTTGCCTGGTGCCTTTCTCCTCTGGACCTCCATAATCATCATTCATGAATCAGGGAGGGCTAGTCTGTGCCTTCTTGTATCCTGCCTCCTTTGCCCAATTCCAAGGTTTTGGGTGGCCCTTCCCTCCATCTCTCTGCCATCCATCTCTTTAGCCATGCTTTGCTGAGTCCTACTCATGGCAGCCAGAGAAAGTGTGGTGTGTTACAACTGAGCCAGGTATCCCATGAGTCTATAGAAGGGAAGGTACATCAGCAGTGTGAAGAGTTTTCTTTTTGTTCACACTCTGGGAAGCATGGTTTTCTAATGTTTACAACTTCCGGGCTGTAAACAGGAAAACAAACAGGAACAGCAAATCCATGAAACCCTATTTGCCTCTATGATGAGAGAGAAATTTCTTTAGCTCGCGAGTGATATTGACAGATGAAAGTGTTGATTGACCAAAGTCTCCGGCAATGGGCATGCTTACTTGTGCCTGTGATCTGGACTGGCTGAGGCCAGGGTGGATTGTGGCATGGCTACCCTGTTGGGGATGAATAATTCTCTGTAGCTCTTTTTGTCTCTCTCTTTCATAGAAAAATAAATAGATAAACTTACAACAACAAACAAAAAAGCAAATAAAAAAGTCAGGGCAAGGAGGAGAGGCAAAAGATGTAAAATATGTGTTCATCAGTACCCAGTGAGAGTGAAATGACTTTGAACATACACACAGTCACCTGTGGTTGTTGGTTCTCTCTGAAACTAGGTTTTTCTGAAAGACTGAATTCTTTTTTTTTTTTTTTGAGAGTTTTTTTTGCTATAGGGCACGTGTGCTCGCCAGACAGACAGAGAGAGACAGAGAGACAGAAAGCAAGAAATCACCCCCCAGGGGAGATGGCCACGCCACAATCCCTTCTCCTCCGTTCTCCTCTCAGGATCTTGGGCACACACGCACATGCACCCGGTGTGAGTTTTAAGCCACCGGGTCTGGAACTTGAACCGCGGTCGACTACACGGGAGTCCAACGACATAGCCATTACATTAACTGCTGGTCCCTGAAAGATTGAATTCTTGGAAACACATCTGTAAATTCTGTCTTTGGTGGGCCTTCAGGATGGCCCTGGTCAGAAATGAGCTGGGATCCAGGGTGGAAATGTCACACCACTGACACTAACGGGAGCTCCAGTTGATGTTGTTTTTGGAATGCAAGCGCATGAGACTCCCAGAGGAGAACCCCCACTACTGAAGATGAGTTCACAATCATAATTACAAACCACCATAATAGAGCATCTACTGCAAGAAGCAGAACAACTGATACTCTAAGAACCTGAAATAATTACCAACCTGAAAGAGATTCTAAAATAAATTATGTGTAAAATATTTAGAGCTCGTTGAATATGGATCAGTGTATTTTATTTTTGTTTGTTTGAAAACAAATATATATTTAAAAGTATATAACCAATGAAGGGACCAGCAGTTAGCATAATGGCTATGTTTCTGGACTCCCACGTAGCTGACCGTGTTTTGTATCCTGGACCCAGTGACTTAAACTCACGCCAGGCGCATGTGAGTGCGTGCCCAAGATCCCAAGAGGAGAATGGAGGAGAAGGGATTGCGGTGTGGCCATCCCCCCTGGGGGGTGATTTCTCACTTTCTGTCTCTCTGTCTCTGTCTGTCTGTTTGGCGAGTGCACGTGCCCTATAGCAAAAACCTCTCAAAAAAAAATATATATATATATAATCAGTGAAGAGCGCAGTGAACCATTTAAATGAAAATGTGACAGCAAGTTTAACTACAAAGTGTTGATAGAAGTAATGCCTGTGATACCCACCCCTTTCCTGCTGTCCTCCTTTCTTCTTGGTAATCCAGACTAGAGAGGTAGCCAGTTTATAATCCAACAATCGCAGTGGCATGTCAGACACCTTATTCGAAACTTCTGAGACAACATGGCATATGTCTTGTCAAACTAAAATGCAAGAATGTACTTCTCATGAAGAGATCAAACAAGTATGGATTTTCTGTTTGTTCAGTCATTGGCAAGTAAATAGGTATGTAAGCCTTTACCTTTACTTTCACTCCAGAGCAGCCAGCCACTTAATTTCCCTGCGATGCGATCCATAAACAGAAGTTGCTTGTTGCCATGGATTTCTGCTCTCAAGGTTTTTATTTTTGTTGTTGTTCCCCCCACCCCTTTGCCTTTTTCTAAGACTTGAGCAAAGCCAGTCTGGCTGAGAAATGAGGGAATTAATTTTAGTTCTTTGAATGGTTTTTCATGAACTTTTCCTTTCCTTTGGCCTAAGGCACACCGGACCATCAAAGGGATTTTGATACTAGGGGTGGAAAAGGAGGAAGTCTTCGCTAGGCCACTGATCTCCATGATCAGCCCTTTGCAGCTAGAACCCTGGGCACCCCAGGAAACAGGAAGCCCCTGCCCTCATTTATTGGACTTTCTACAAGGCATCCATTGCTTTTCAGACATCCCAAAGGTACTACAGACCTAGCACACTTTAATGGAAATCTCTGGGTTCCCCTCCCTGTAGGAGAAGGCCACCCAAGCCAGAAGCCCTCCTAGTTGCCTCCTCCGATTTATCCTTACCCCAACCAGCCAAGCTCTCCTTTCAATTCTACGTCTCAGCTTATTCTGGATGGAGGGTATATTTGTCCCTGAATAGGTTGAAGGCCGGTTTGGAGAAGATCCAGCCTTAGTCCCAGGAGGTTTTAGCTCAAGGTTCACATACACAAAAAAAGCTTTCCTTGTGAAGCTCCCATCTTAGCAACATCTCTTTCCTGGTCCCACCTCTGAGCAAAAGCCGTCATGCTATAACACAGAAATGTCACCTGTGTAGAGATACCACCCCACCACCACCACCACCTCACCTGGGATATCTCATTTTCTTAGAATCAGACACAAAGACAAAATAATGCAGGGGGGTGAGGGGATTGGCCCATCTGCAGTGGCTCAGACAGCAGAGGCACTGCTGCACAATGTCGGAAGCCAGATGGAAGGGCTCTGGGTTCATATCCTGGGTCTATCTGAACATACTGGGCATGCCCTGGCTAGCTGTAGGACTTGGGTGAGAGTTGGTGATTGTGGTATAAAAAGCCTGTCAAGGTTTTTTATCTCCATGCAAAAAACTCGTAGTATCAGATTGACAAAACTGGGATGTAACCAAGGTATCCTTCAACAAGTGACTGGTTAACTAAACTGGAGTATATCCACAAAATGGAATACTATACAGCAATAAAAAGAAATGAAATAGCAACCCATGGAAAGACATAGAGAAACCTTAAACATATATTTCTAAATGAAAGAAGCCAAACCACTAAGATATATATGGTATGTTTCCAATGACTGATATATATGCATTTTAGGGAAAAAGCTATGGAGACAGTAAAAAGATCAGTGATTTTCAGCAGTTCAGGGCAAGAAAGGGTAGAGAGGAATGAGTGGGCAGAGGGAGCACAGGGGGATTTTAGGGCAGTGAAACTATTCTGTATACTATAATGGTAGATACACGTGAAAATCCAAAGCATGTACACCATGATCAGTGAAGCCCAATGTAAACTACGGATTTAAATTTAAAATGATGTATTGGTGGGGGCAGCAGGTGGTGGTGGTAAGGGCACTGAACTCCCACATAGCCAGCTGTGGTTTGAGTCCCAGACCTAGAAGCTTGCTTTCTCACTTTCCCTCTCTCTCACTCTGTCTGTCTCTGGTGAGTATGCTGGCCCTGTAGCAAATTTTAAAAATAATAATAATAATAATGACATTTAAGATTAAATAAATAATTCTTTTTAAAAATGATGTATTTGCTCATCAACTGTTTTTTTTTTTTTAAAGTTTTGCTATAATGCAGACTATGAATACTAGGGAAAACTTTGGGAGTGAAAAAGTATATGAGAATTCTCTACTTTTCACTCATATTTTCTGTAAGCCTAAAATTAGTCCAAAAATGAAATCCTAATTTAAAAAAAATTCTTAAAGCCCAGGAGCCTCCTAAAATTCTTTTTGTTTTCTTTTTTTGGAGAGGTTTTCGCTATAGAGCACGTGTGTTCACCAGAAAGACAGAAAGAGACAGAGAGACAGAAAGTGAGAAATCATCCCCCAGGGAGGATGGCACATTGCAGTCCCTTCTCCTCCATTCTCCTTTCTGGATCTTGGGCACGCACGTACATGCACCTGGTGTGAGTTTCAGCCACTGGGTCCGGGACTCAAACTGTGGTCGACTACATGGGAGTCCAGCAACATAGCCAGCTAACTGCTGGTCCCCCTCCTAAAATTCTTGTTGTAGCTGAGATCCAAGGTAACTTTTGGACATTTCAAATGGACTCCTAACATAAATGAAAAACAAAAATTGATAAGGTGTTCTGGCATGCTTGCCAAAACAACTTTCAACTCCAGCCATAAAGAATATTGTTCCAGGGACCAGCAGGTGGCGTGGTGGTTAAGGTGCTGGACACTCCCACATGGCCGATTATGGTTTGAGTCCCGGACCTGGCAGCTTGCTTTCTCGCTTTCTCTCTCTCTGTCTCTCTCTCTGGTCAAAATAAAATAATAAATGAACGAATAAATAAAATAAATAATTATTATTTAAAAAAAGGAATATTGTTCCAGGGACCAGCAGGTGGCATGGTGGTCAAGGCACTGGACACTCCCACATGGCCGATTATGGTTTGAGTCCCGGACCTGGTGACTTGCTTTCTCACTTTCCCTCTCTCTCTCAAATAAATTAATGAATAAATACTTTTAAAAAAAGATATTATCCCATCCACCTGGCAGCACACTTGACTAGTCTGAAAGCCTAAACTGAAGACAAGACCACCTTCCTGAATGCCATCTGTACTGTAGAGTAGTAGAAGAAGTAGTAGTAGAACTAGCTGTAATAACCGTAGGAGTAGAAGTAGCAGCAGTAACAGTAGTAGATTAGGAGTAGTAGAGGTAGCAGTACTAACAGCATTAGTAAAAGAAGTAGCAGTAATAACGGTAGTAGTAACAGGATTATCAACAACAGTAGTAGCAGTAGAAGTAGCAGCAACAGCAGTAGTAGACGCAGCAAGAGCTATAGTCGTGGCGGAAGTAGCAATAATAGCAGTTGTGGTAGCAGCAGTAGAAGTAGAAGTGCAGCAATGGCAGAAGTAGGCGCCGTCATAGTAATAGGAGAAGCGGCAGTAATATCAGTAGTAGAAGTAGTAACAGGATTAGCAGCAACAGCAGGAGCAGTAGAAGTAGCAGTGATGGCAGAAGTAGCAGCAATAGTAGTAGTAGAAGCAGCAATAGCAGTAGTGGTAGAAGTCGCAGTAATAATAGCAGTAGTAGGAGTAGCAGTAATGAGACCAGCAGAGAGCATAAGGGTTACATTGCTGGACTTCCTCACAGTCAACCACGGGTTGAGTCCTTTACCAGGCGGCTTAAAACTCAAGCCTGGTGTGTGTGCATGCATGCCCAGAATCCCACGAGGAGAATGGAGGAGAAGGACTACAGTGTGGCCATTCCCCCTGGGGATGATGTCTCGCTTTCTCTGGGATTTCTCTCTGTCTCTCTGGTGAGCACACATACCCTATAGTAAAAATCTTTCTCTCTAAAAAGAAAGTAGCAGTAATAACAGAAGTAGTAGAAGTAGCCATGGCAGTTGAAGAGTAATAGAATTAGCAGCAAGAGCAAGAGCAGTAGTAGAAGTAGCAGTGAGCGTAGCAGTAGCAGCAATAGCAGCGGTGGTAGTAGAAGTAGCAGCAGTAGCAGTAGAAGTAGCAGTGATAGCAGTATCAGCAATAGCAGTAGAAGTAGCCGCGATAGCAGTCGTAGAAGCAGTAATAGTACAAGTAGCAGCAGTAGAAGTAGCAGTGCTAGTAGCAGTATCAGCAATAGCAGCGGTGGTGGTAGAAGTAGCAGCAGTGGTACTAGAAGTAGCCACAATAGCAGTCGTAGAAGCAGTAATAGTACAAGTAGCAGCAGTAGAAGTAGCAGTGATAGCAGTATCAGCAATAGCAGCGAAAGCAGTCGTAGAAGCAGCAACAGCAGTAATAGTAGTACAAATAGCATTAATCATAGAAATAGCAGTAACAAAAGTAATAGAAGTAACAGCAATGGAATAGTGGTAGTGGAAGTAGCAGTACAGTAGCAGTAGAAGCAGCAGCAACGGCAGTACTAGTAGTAGAAATAGCAGTACTCGTGGAAGTAGCACCACTAGCAGTGGCAGTAATAGCGGTAGTGGAAGCAGCAGCAATAGCAGAGCAGCAGGCACGATGACAGTGGCAGTGGTAGAGTGTTTATCTTGTGTCCAAGAGCTGTTGAACACAGAGCTCTTCTGACAGGCACGTCATCTGACTTCCTGAACTCAGCCCCCTACTCTACAAAGAGAAAGTGACATCTGCCATGGCCGACTCTTGGTAGTATTTCTTTCTTAAAA
>NW_006205257.1:761027-768328 GCF_000334495.1 Tupaia belangeri chinensis
AGAGAGAGAGAGAGAAAGTGAGAAAGCAAACGGTCAGCTCTGGGACTCAAACCATGGTAAGCCATGTGGGAGTCTAGCACCTTAACCACCACGCCACCTGCTGGCCACTGGCAATATTTCTTTGAGAGTAAAAGGACTTTTCTGAATGAAACTGAAACCATTATGAGTTTCCTACTAAAGCCAAGAGGTGGCCTTCTACTCTCTAACTGGGTGCCCAGTGGAGGCTTTGGTTTGCCTACTTTCCTTAACTCACTCACCTTTTAAAGGCCAGAGAACAAGGATCATTTCATTATTTTTTCTCTTTTTTTTTTGGAGAGGTTTTCACTATAGGGCGCGTGCGCTAGCCAGACAGAGACATAGAGACAGAAAGCGAGAAATCACCCCCCAGGGGGGATGGTCACGCCGCAATCCCTTCTCCTCCATTCTCCTCTCGGGATCTTGGGCACGCACGCACACGCGCCCAGCGTGAGATTTAAGCCACCGGGTCCGAGACGCGAACCGCGGTCGACTACGTGGGAGTCCAGCGACATAGCCATTACGCTAACTGCTGGTTCCCCATTTCATTATTTTTTAATTGTTTCAACTTTCTCCAGTGACAGTTCCTAGTACCTAAGCCATACTGAGACCAGGCAGAAGCTCAGGTCTGAGATAGGAGTGTTGTTGTGGTCTGCCTTATTCTAAATTTCTTAAGAAAGCATAGATTGGCCACCTATTCTTCTTTTTCTTTTACTGTAGAGATTAGTACGTGGAAAGTCAATGATACTGAACCATTTTCACATTTCTAGAGCTAAGAAAAAATTCAGAAATGTTGTACAAAGGAGAAAACACGTGCAAAAATATTAGGAAAAAAATGTAAGCTAGGGCGGCATTCTCCACGTCTACTTCTGAAGCGCTCAGAACATGTTTACAGGCACTGCACAAAGCTCCAGGGATTTCCTCAGTGAAACTGCATGTCAGCAATGACTGCATCTCCATGTCCAGGGACAGAGGAGCAGGTTAAACTGTGCCTTAGTCAAGTGCTGTTAGGAGGAAGGCCTGCTCAAGGCTGAGACGGAGGCCGCACCAACAGCGTTGCCCTAATCAGCAGAGCTTCCCAAGAATACCTCACTCCTTCAGTGACCTCTGTCCAGCAAGACTTTTTTTTTGGGGGGGGGGAGAGATTTTCACTGTAGGGCGCGTGCGCTCACCAGACAGACAGAGAGAGACATAGAGACAGAAAGCGAGAAATCACCCCCCAGGGGGGATGGTCACGCCGCAATCCCTTCTCCTCCATTCTCCTCTCAGGAGAGTTCCCATATGTGCTAGCCTGGTTTTTCCTGTTATTAACCTCTTGCATCACTATTGTACAAGTCTCACAGTTAACAAATCAATATTGATATGTTACTGTAAAGTAACATAAAGTAACCTAAACTTGAGGCTAGCTGGTGGGCAGTGCCCTGCTAAAATGCAACATTTTGCAAGCCTAGCCTTCACCTGAAAGTTCCCTGTATGTTCCCTGAGACCTCCCTATGTACTCCATGTGTCCACATGCACATGAGCTGGGGGTGGCTGAGGCTGAGGACAAAATGTAGCATTAAGATCTTGTTAGGAGGGAACCAGCAGATGGCATAATGGTTATGCTGCCAGACTCCCACATCTGATCACCGTTTGAGTCCTTGAAACTCACACCGGGTGCATGTGTGTGCGTGCCCCAAATCCCAAGAGGAGAACGGAGGAGAAGAAATTGCAGCATGGCCATACCCCACCGGGGGTGATTTCTCACTTTGTCTCTCTGTCTCTTCAGCAAGCCCATATGCCCTATAGCAAAAAATCCACTTAAAAAAAAAAGATCTTGTTGGAGTGTCTTCTTTCTGTTGTCTTTCTGGCTCATGGTAGAAATAAACTTTTAAGAAATTCTAATAATTTATTCAGATTTCCTTTGTTTTACCTAATATTCTTTTTGTTTGTTTGTTTGTTTGTTTGGGTTTTGTTGTTGTTGTTGTTGTTGTTCTAGTATCCTATTCAAGATACCACATTACATTTAGTCATCACATGTCTTTGGGATCTTCCTGGCTGTGGCAGTTAGACTTCCCTTGTTTTTTTTTTTGGAGAGTTTCTTTTGGTACAGGGCATGTGCACTTGCCAGAGAGGCAGAGAGAGACAGAGAGACAGAAAGCGAGAAATCACCCCCTCAGGGGAGATGGCCACACCACAATCCCTTCTCCTCCATTTTCCTCTCGGGATCTTGGGCACGCACGCACACACGCCCAGCGTGAGTTTAAACCACTGGGTCCGGAACTTGAACCATGGTCGACTACATGGGAGTTCAGCGACATAGCCATTATGCTAACTGCTGGTCCCAACTTTCCTTGTTTTTTAATACCCTTTCTGAGGTCAAGTATTTTGTAAAATGTCTCTCAGTTGGAATTTGATGTTTTTCTCATCATTAAACCTGGGCTATGGGCTTTAGGGGTGGGGACATGAAAGACCATGTTAGTGAAGGACCACTGTTGTCATCTGCTATCACCTGGCTGAGGTAGTGTTTCTCAGGTGTCTCCACCGTAAACTTACTGTTTTATTCTGCCTGTTGTGTATTACACTCTTTAGAAGGAAGTCAGGTTGCCTAAGGAGTGGACAGTTATGTTTAACCTCCTTGAAAGCCGAGTACAGACAAGTTATGTGAAATTCTGCATGGAAGATTTGTCTGTTCCCTCGCACAATAAGTTATTTATTCAATAATTTATTTATATTAGTGTGGACTCATGGATATCTATCACATGCTGCAAATTCTAATCTATTATTTATCTTGGTGATCAAATTGCTCCAACTTTGCCATTGGAAGCTCTTTCAGTTGGTTCCTGTGTCCCTTTGACATTCATAATGGTACTTTTTGCAGTATGTCCTTATTTATGGCACCGTCAGATGCATCTGGGAGCCAGACAGTAGCTCAGTGCAGTGCTCTGCGAGCTGACCCACGTGGGAAGGTTCTGGATTCATGTCCAGAGATCTCCCTGAGTATTGCAGGCATGAGCATGTCCAGAATCTGGGACTGGCTGAAGTTGGAGGTAGATCATGTTAAGATCCATTTCGGGGTGCTGTCTCTCTTTCTCTCATGCTTATGAAAGTAATGCATAAATAATTCCTTTTAAATGCCTCTAGTGAGGCCAGCAGTTGGCGTAATGGCTATGTTGCTGGACTCCCACATAGTCGACCACAGTTCAAGTCCCAGACCCAGTGGCTTAAACTCAAACCAGGTGCGTGTGCGTGTGTGCCCAATATCCTGAGAGGAAATGGAGGAGAAGGGATTGTGTCATGGCCATGTCCCCTGGTGGGTGAGTTCTTGCTTTCTGTCTCTCTCTGTCTTTCCGGTGAGCTCACAAGCCCTATAGCAAAAAAAAAAAAAAAAAAAGACTCACCTTTTTATACAAGTTCCAGAATCAGCCATTTCTTTGAGGAGAAGCCCTGAATATTAGTTAGAATTCTCCAGAGGAACAGAATCAATAGGAGATGGATGGATAGATAATAAATAAGTGGCCCACGGATTATGGAAGCTGAGATCCCCAAGATCTGCAGTTGGCGAGCTGGAGACTCAGGAGAGCCAGTGGTATGTTCTAGTCTGAGTCCACGTTCGAAGGCGGGAGGAGATGAATGCTCCAGCTCAAAGGCAGAGGCACAGGGAGAGAGCTGTCCCTGGCTCAGCTCCCTTGTTCTGTTCAGGCCTTCTGTGGGTTGGATGAGGTGATCGCCATTGAAGAGGGCCATCTGGTTTACCCAGTCTACTCATTCAAATGTTAACATCATACAGAAATACCCTAAGGACATTCCCAGAATAAGGTTTAACCAAACATCTAGGCACCCAGTGGCCCAGTCAAGTGGGTTTATAAAATGAACCATCTTTCTCGTCCCTTTTATTAGAGAACAGCATAAAAAAAAAAAAAAAAAAAAAAAAAAACACTAAGGTCTGGGATGCAAGTGTACTCATTGCTTATGGAGTCTTAATTGCTTCTACATCCTCTCAAATGGGAAAGCAAAAAATGTGTGTATACTAGTCTACACACACACACACACAAACACACACACACACACACACACAGTTCTATAAGTAGTTCTATAGAGAGATGTCTCTATATTAAGCTAAACATGAGTTTGTACTGATGTCTCCAACTCTAATCCATTACCCCCTGGATCTTGTTTATCTGTAAACGAGCCCTCTAACAGTGAGAAACCTGGCTCCAACCATCTACCTGCCCATGTATGTATTCATTCAATTCCACCATGTAGTTTAGTGGTTTCACAGTTGTGAACCCTTCCCCCATGGTATCAATGAGAGTTCAATGCTCGTGTACAGATCCTTCTGCCTTTAGTGTTAAACCTTCACTCATTTCTGTGGTCTTACATCAGCACTAGTCTCCCAAACGCTTTAGTGAAGTTATTTCTTACATTTGTAATACAGTTCAATTCTTTCATTATCATCTACATTCCATCCTGGAATCCTCCACTGTCCTAAATGGTTTTTTAATTTGCATAAACTAAAGTTCATCCTTTGTGCTGAAATCGTCTCCAGATTTGATACATGCAGTGTCATGTGTCCGTCATTACAGTAGCCTAGGAATAGTTTGCCCACCCAAAGCAATGCCTGTGCTTCACCTAGCCAAGTCTCCTTCTTCCCCAACCCCCGGTAACTACTGATCTGTTTACTGTCTCTATGATTCTGCCTTTTTCAAAATGTCATAAAAATAAAATAATATAGAGTCTTTCCTTTTCTGTTGGGGTGCTTTCACTTAGCAATATGCATTTAATATTCATCCATGTTTTTGCATGGTTTATTCCTCTTTTATCACAAAATAGTATTCCATTCAATCGATCTGCCACTGTTTATCCTTTCTCTTTTTGAAGGATGCCTTAGTTGCTTCTAGTTTGAGATGATTATGAATAAATCACATGCAGACTTTCGTGTGGCCATAGTTTTTCAAAGCAGTTGGGTAAATACCTAGGAACATGATGGTTAGATCCCATGGGAAAATGACACGGAGCTTTATGGGACGCTGCATTCCCATCAGTAGCGTAAGAGTCTCTGTGGCCCTGTACCTTTTCACCTGCAATTGGAATTGCTGTTGTTTGGATTTTAGCCATTTGTGTAGTAATATCACATTGTTGTTTTAATTTGCATCCCCCTAATGGCAAATGATGTTGAACATTTTCTTTTTTGTATGCTTATTTGTCATCCTTATATCTCCTACGGATAATTTTCAGAGAATTCTAAAGACAATTTTAAAATAATTCCAACCTATTTTTTTTTTTTACAAGTTGCAAGTACAGTACAAAGAATATTTTTATTCTTGCAGAGTATGAGAATAAGTGGCTGGCTTGATGCCCTGACACTCTCTAATACTTCAGTGTGTATTTCCTACAAACAAGAATATTACCCCCAAATAACCACAACACACAGCTAAAATGAGGAGATGACACTGATACCTTGCTGATAGCTACTTCTTTGACCTTAATCGGTTTCAATAACATCCTTTACAGCAGAAGAACTGAGTCCAGAATCATGTGCTAACATTGATCACACCTCTTAGTCTCCTTCAAAATGAACTATTCGTCAGTCTTTCCTTGATTTTCAAGATCTTGGTGCTCTTGAAGATTGCAGCCCAGTTACTATAGACTGTCCCTCAGTTTGGTTTGACTGATGTCTTCCATGTTGAGGCTTTGTGTTTCTGGCAGGAATATTTCGGACATGATTCGTGCTCTTCTGTCAATACTGATATGTTAACTTGATTAAGACATATCTGGGACCAGCAGATGGCATGGTAGTTGAAGTGCTGGATCCCATATGACCAGTTCTATAGTTGAAGTCCAAGACTCGGCAGCTTGAAAAACCTCCTGGACGCCTGTGCGTGCCCAAAATCCTGAGAAGAGAATGAAGGAGAAAGGATTGTGACGTGGCCATGCCCCCTGAGAGGGGATGCTTTCTCACTTTCCCTCTCTCTGTTTATCCCCAGTGAGTGCACTCGCACTATGGAAAAAAAAAAAAATCTTAAAAAAAAAACTTAGGACCAGCAGTTGGCGTAATGGTTATGTAACTGGACTCTCATGTAGTGAACCATGGTTTGAGTCCCTGACCCAGCAGCTTAAAACACCACCGGGCACATGTGCATGTGTGCCCAAAGTCCCAAGAAGAGAAGGGGTTTCGGCATGGCCATCCCCCTTGGGTGGTGATTTCTCGCTTTCTGCCTCTCTGGCTCTCCAGAGAGTACACATGCCTTATAGCAAAAATCTCTCCCAAAAAAAAAAAAAGTATCTGTAGTTTTCAAGCTTCTTTACTAAAAAAAAAAAATTAATAAATAAAAATAAATAAATAAATAATAAAATTTACCTTGTAATTAACAAATATTTTGGAAGGGGGTATTTTGAGATTAAGTAAATATCCTGTTTCTGATCAAACCTCCACCCACTAGTTTTAGCATCCACTGATAATTCCTGGGTGAATTAGTACTGTTGGTGGTGGTGGTGGTGAGAGGTTGCTTTTCTCACTCCATCATTCCTTACACACTTGGCATTCCACCATAAGAAAGCATTGCTGTTCCCCAGTTATTTGTTTACATGAATATGAATATTTTAGTGAATTATAACTGCCCCCAAACAGCCAATGACAGTGCTTTCTGTGTTCTTTTGCCATGTCTCCATCATTTTTTGAGCAATTCCTTACTCTGTCCTCAGGCAGATGTTTCAGGCTCACCTAACACTCTCCCTGTTGACACTTTTAGTGGAGAATGATACTTAGCAACATGGGACCAGCAGTTGTTGTAATGGCTGTGTCGCTGGACTCTCATGTAGCAGTTCGAGTCCCGGACCTGGTGGCTTAAACTCACACCGGGCACGTGTGCGTGCATGCCCAAGATCCCGAGAGGAGAATGGAGGAGAAGGGATTGTGGCGCAATTCTCACTTTTTATCTCTCTCTGTCTCTCTCTATCTTTCTGGCAGGCACACGTGCCCTATAGCAAAAACCTCTCCAAAATAAATAAATAAATAATAAAACAACACTTGGTGGACCAGCAGATGGCATAATAGTTATGTCACTGGACTCCCATGTAGTTGACTGCCGTTTGAGTCCTGGATCCAGCGGGCTTGAAACTCATGCCAGGCACATGTGCATGCATGCCCAAAATCCCAAAAGAAAAGTGGAGGAGAAGAGATTGCAGCATGGCCATCCCTCCTTGGGGGTTGGGGGGGGGTGATTTCTCACTTTCTGTCTCTCTCTCTGGTGACCACACATGCCCTATAGCAAAAAAAAAAAAAAAAAAAAAAAAACCTTTTTTTA
>NW_006205257.1:768373-775805 GCF_000334495.1 Tupaia belangeri chinensis
CACATTTATATCAGTATTTATTTTTACATCTATTGGGCTATCAGAAAAGTCAAGACCTATTTTTTCAATGATTTTGTATGCAAAAATGCATCATGACTTTTCCAACACCCCAATATTTTAATACGTATTTGGAACCATGAATCCACACAGATAACTCCAGTTTCCATCTATCCATCAAGGGCTCTACGTTAATTTGCTAGGGCTGCTATAACAAAATACCACAGACTGTGCAGCTTAAACAACAAAAATTCATTTTCCCACAGTCTGGAGGCTGGAAGCCCAAGATCAAGATGCTAGTGGGGTTGGTTTCTCCTGAGGTCTCTCTCCTAGGCTGGCAGATGGTCACCCTCTTGTCACATCTTCACACAGTTGTCCCTGTGTGCCTGCGTGCCCCTGTGTCTCTCTGTGTGCCTGATCTCATCCTGTAAGAACACTGGTCCGACTGGATTAGGGTCCATCCTAATGGCCTCATCCTAACTTAATTACCTCTGTGAAGCCCTTTCTCCAAAGGCAGTCACATACGGAGGTATCGGGGATTCGAAATTCAACATGTGAAGTTTGGGATTTTTTTCCATTGAGGGAGACACAATTCAGCCCTTAACTGCTCCATTCTAGTTTTTTCTCTCTCTTCCCAGTTTTTTTGTTTGTTTGTTTGTTTTGTTTTTGTTTTTGTTTTTTTTGAGGGAGAGTTTTTTTTTTTCTTTTTCTTTTTTTGCTATAGGGCATGTACATTCGCCAGAGAGACAGAGAGAGAGAAAGTGAGAAATCGCCCCCCAGGGAATAGGTGGTGGCCATGCTGCAATCCCTTTGCCTCCCTTCTCTTCTTGGGATTTTGGGCACACATGCACATGAGTGTGAGTTTCAACCTGCCGGGTCCAGGACTCAAACTACAGTCGGCCATGTGAGAGTTCAGAGCTTCAATCATTACGCCACCTGCTGGCCCCTCTTGGTATTTGAATCTCCCATTTTGATCAGTGGGAAGCTGGTCCCATTATATCTGCATGTATTCGATGGTGCCCTCTGTACGTACCCGTCATTGCCTCTGTCCCACTCAGATGTCTCCTTATCTCTCTGGGGGTGGAACAGCCCCCACTCCGTGCAGTTACCTGCCTCATCTCA
Organism: Tupaia belangeri chinensis; assembly: GCF_000334495.1. NCBI lineage: Eukaryota > Metazoa > Chordata > Mammalia > Scandentia > Tupaiidae > Tupaia > Tupaia belangeri. Next base: position 769,493 of record NW_006205257.1, read on the forward strand.
CTAAGACTAACTCCTACACTGGGCCTCTCCTCGGATGGGCCCCCTCCTCATCCTGCTTTAGTTCCAACACTCAAGCACTGGGCTGCTGCTAGCCCCCACCCCCGCATGTGTCCTTCTCATCTCACTGGGGCTGCAGTATCCCATACCAGGCACCACGGATACCCCTGTACCCCACTGGTTCCAGCTCCCCATGCCAGGCTGCCGGCACTGCCCACCTCTGCCCTACAGCAGATGCCTGTTTTGTTGCCCCCCCCCACCCCGCCCATGGCTTTTGAGAGGAGGGAAGGAAGAACTGAGTCCTAATGGGCTGTGGGTTCTCTCAGATCCTCAGCCAAAGGCATGACTGGGTCAGTTGGGGCTCACTGTTGGAACAGAAACAACGTTGGCTAACATTAGCAGAATAATATTGATAGTGTTATTATTGAAAGAATAATAAAAGGACAGCATAAAGTATGAAATAAAAGTTATCCAGGGGGCCAGATGATGGCATCGTATTGACACAATATTCTGCAATGCTGAACTCACATGGAAAGGTCCCGGGTCTGCTTCCCGAGGCCTCCCCGTACACACTGGGTGTGAGCACATGGGCCGTGATCTGGGCTGGTTACAGCTAGGGGTGGAACACAGCATGAAGAGACTGTTACAACTGGGGCTGCCTCTGCCTCTCTGCCTCTCTTTCTCTGTCTTTCTCACTGAAGGAAGAAATAAATACAAAATAAATACACTCTAAAAATAAAAAAGAAAAGCTTAAAGCCGGCAGGTGGCGTGGCGGTCAAGGGTGCTGGATTCCCACGTGGCTAACTACAGTTCAAGTCCCAGACTTGGTGGCTCGCTTTCTCACTTTCCCTTTCTCTCTCTCTCTGGTCAAAATAATAATAATAACAAATGGAATTAAATAAATAAATAAATCTTTAAAGAAAATAAAAAGGAGAAATGAAACCATCCCTGAGAGTGGGTCAGGAATTGAGGCGATTTGAGGAAATGGAGGCTGTAAGAAGAATTTGGGTGCTGCCATTCTCAGCCCTTGTGTCAGAGAAGCAGAGCCACTGTCATTAACGTAAAGCGGGAGTTTCATTCTAAGAATTAGACCATACTAGTCACGAGAGATGATTAAGCAATCTGGTAAGACTATTGCTGTTGCTTAGAGGTTGGGCCTGAAAGCAGCCGGACTGGAAGACAAGAAAAAAGAGAGAGAGAGAGACAAAGAAATGTGAAGAGAGGGAAGCTAAGACACACCGGAGTCTGGACGCTCACACTGGAACTCACAAAGAGAGATTTGATCCTGCGTCTGTGTCACCACCGTTCACCTCAGCGAAGTGAGGGCCCTGTAGGATAAGCCAGTGCCTTTCAGCCCGGAGCTGTGCGCTCTGGCCCAGGACTCTGTGAAGTGGAAAGAGGTGACCACAGGAGCCAAGCTCGGAAGGTGAGTCAGCAGATAAGCAACAATGTGCTTCACCCAAGATGGATCATTAGAGCTTGAAGATGGCAATTCCTAGGGCCAGTAGATGGCATAGTGGTTACATGGCTGGATTCCCACAAGGTCGACTACAGTTCGAGACCTGGACCTGGTGGCTTGAAAATCATGCTGGGCATGTGTGCATCCTAGGACAAAATGGAGGAGGGGGATTACAGTGTGGTCATTCCCTTTGGGGGGGATGATTTCTTTTTTCCCCTCTCTCTGACGTCTCTCTCTCGGGCAAGTGAATCCACCCTATGGCAAAAACCTCTAAAAAAAAAAAAAAGAAAGAAAGAAAGAAAAAGAAAAAGATGGCAATTCTTTTACATCCACCTTCCAAGTGTTGTAAGATTTTTCTTACACTTGTCCTTAACCTAGAACCATATGGGTAAAGGAAGCGTATTTCCAGCTTAGCTAAATTGACCAGGAAGAAGCCTCCATGATCTTTACTTCACACCATGCTAAAAAACAAACAAACAAACAAAAAACCTAATTGAGCATGGCACATAGACCTAAATAGAAATGTTAAAACTTTAAAGCTTTGGGGCCAGCAGGTGGCATGGTGGTTAAAGGTGCTGGATTACCACATGGCCGACCACGGATCGAGTTCCAGACCTGACAGCTTGCTCTCTCACTTTCCCTTTCTCTCTTTCTCTGTCTCAGTCTGGTCAAATTAAAATAGTAACAATAACAATGAATGGAATTAAATAAACAAATAATTATTGAAAAAAACTATGAAGCTTCAAATGGAAGAATATCTGTACAACTTTGAGTACACAAATATCTTGTATAGAACCTAGAAAGCAATAATCCTAAGAGGAAAAACTGATAAGGTAGATTTCACCCAAATTAAAAACTTCTGACCTCAAAAGATACCATTATAAAATGAAAAGACAAGCCACAGATTGAGAGAAAACACTCTCAAAACATAACTGACAAAGCACTGATATTGAGGATGGGTAAGCATCCTTACTAAGTCAATAACAGAAAGTCCAAAACATGGACAAAAGACTTGGAACGACACTTCACAAGACAAATGCAAATGAGTGACCCAGGAGCATGTGCGAAGTACTCAGCATCGTTATCCGGGAAATGCAGATTAAAACCACCATGAGATACCACCAGTCACCAACCAGAATGTCAACTCCATATGCTGGGGAGGCTGTGAGCAGTTGGAACACACATTTCTAGTGGAGAAGTGTACTGATGTCTGTAACTTCCTTTGAAATGCATCAAAATATTGATGGTGATCCAGACTGTATTTTCCCAAAATGACCACAACAGCATCTCTTTTCCTGCATGCTCTGGTACAATGCAACCATACCACTCCCCTTTTTAGATACAGAATCTAATTTCCTGTCCTCCAATCTGGTTGCATTGATGACTGCTTCAGACAATAGTGTTCAATAGAAATGATGCTGTCTGACTTATAGGGATGCTTTCACTTCATCTACTGCAAATACTCATCCTTGAAGCTTCGAGCCATCAGATTAGAAGTCTGTTTGTCTTGGGGAACCAGCAGTTAGCGTAATGGCTATGTCGCTGGACTCCCACGTAGTCGACCGTGGTTCACGTCCTGGACCCGGTGGTTTAAACTCACGCCGGGCACGTGTGCGTGTGTGCCCAAGATCCCGAGAGGAGAATAGAGGAGGAGGGATTGCAGCATGGCCATCCCCCCCGGGGGGTGATTTCTCACTTTCTTTCTCTCTGTCTCTCTGTCTGGCGAGCACACACGCCCTATAGCAAAAACATCTCCAAAAAAAAAAAAAAAGAAAAGAAGTCTGTTTGTCTTGAGGCCACCATGTTGTGATGTGGCCACCTCAGATTGAGAGGCCACATGGAATCACTCCACAAGGCTTGTCTTGATTTTTAAGTCATCCTAGGTGACTTAAAACGTAAGTAAAAGAGCCTCCAGTTATATCCAGCTCTTACCTATCAAATAACCTCTAGCCTAAGGATATTTCCAAGTCGAATGTTGAAAGTATCATCTGGGTGGCTGGCTCTGTATGCAGTGGCTAAACTCCGTGCACTGGGAGCAGGATCCCACATGACTGACCACAGTTCAAATCTTGGCTGCAGCTTGAAAAACAAACCAGGCCATGGATGCATGTACACCTAAAATCCTGGTGGGGAAGAAAAAATCGAGGAAGGGGGAACTGCAATGTCACTGCACCCCACTGGGGAATTCTCTCTTTCTCTCTCTGGTGAGTCCATGCACTCTCTGGCTATTAGAAGAGAAGGAGGAGGAAGAAAAAGAGGAGGAGGAGAAGGAAGAAGAAGTGGAAGAGGAAGAAGAAGAAGAGGAGGAGGATGAAACACCTCTGGTGAATGTACTCAAGGAGAATGGAGAAAGGAGATATCCTAGTTTTGTTCCAGATCTTAGAGCAAAAGTTTGAAACTTCTCTATTCACTATGATGTTAGCTGTGGTTTGTCATATATGGCCTTTATAATGTTGAGATATATGCCTATTCTACCTAGTTTGTTGAGAGTCTGACTCACAAAGGGATCATGTATTTTATCAAATGCTTTTTCTGCATCAATTGATAGGATTATGTGGTTTTATTTTTCTGCCTATTGATGTGATGTATTACAAAATGATCTTGGTATGTTGAACCAGCTTCATCCCAGGGATAAATTCTACTCATGATGATATATAATCTTGTTTTTTGTCTTTGTTTTTGTTTTATTTTGTTTTTGATTTGAGAGTGGGCATGTGTGCAGGGAGAAAATGAGAAAGCATCCCTCGCCCCATGGGAATGGTTACACTGCAGTCTCTTCTCTTCCATTTCTCCCTCCTTTCGGGATTTTGGGCATGCACGCACACATGCTTGGCATGTTTTTCAAGTCGCTGAGTCCAGGACTTGAACCACATGATCAGCCATGTAGGATTCAGCCACCTTAATCACCATACCAAAGGCCAGACCAATGGATAATCCTTTTGATGTACTATTGAATTCGGTTTGCTACTATTTTGTTGAGGATTTTTGCATCTCTGTCCATCGAGGAAATTGGTCCATAATTTTCTTCTTTTGCTGCGTCCTTGTCTGCAGTTGGTACTGGATAATGTTGATGTAAAAATGATTTTGGGAGGGTTCTCTGCTCTTCGATATCTTGGAATAGTCTGAAAAGAATTGGTGTTCATTCTTTATTGGACTTGCAAGATTCGGCAGTAAAGCCATCCTACTCTGGGCTTTTCTTTTTTCTTTGTTACAAGACAAAGAATCGTCTGAATCTTTATTACTGATTCGACGTCATTATGTGTTATTGGTGTTCAGACATTTTGTTTCTTCCTTGTTCAATCTTGGTAGGTTGTGTGTGTCCGGGAATTTATCCATCTCCTCTAGATTTTCCAGCTCGTTGGCATATACTCATAACAGTGTCTAATAACCTTTTGTATTCCTATAGAATCAGCTGTCATGTCTCCTTTTTTGTTTCTTGTTCTACTTATTTGGATCTTCTCTTTTTTCTTAGTCTAATGGTTTTCAAAGACATTCCAATTTTTTTCGTTGCATTAATTTTTGTTAGTGTTTTGCCTCTCCTTTCTGCTGTGATCTTTATTATTTCTTTCCTTCTACTATGTTGAGTTTAATGTGTTTTTTGTTTTGGTTTGTATTGTTGCTTTTCTTATTCCTTCAGATGTATCATTAGGTTTTGTTTTTGTTTTTTGTCATCTTTCTATTTTTTCTTCTTTTTTTGGAGAGTTTTTTTTTCTTATTGGGCGCATGCGCTCGCCAGACAGAGAGACAGAGAGATAGAAAGAGAGAAATCACCCCCCAGAGGGGATGGCCACGCCACAATCCCTTCTCCTCCATTCTCCTTTCGGAATCTTGGGCACACACGTACATGTGCCTGGCATGAGTTTAAGCCACGGGGTCCAAGACCCAAACCACAGTCTACTACATGGGAGTCTAGTGGCATAGCCATTATGCTAACTGCTGGTCCCATCTTTCTATTTTTTGATGGGGACAACATTGCTAAAATATTTCCTCATAGTGTTGTTTTTGCTGTGTCCTGTAGGTTTTGGTAACTTGTACTTCATTTTCTTTTTTTTCAAGAAATTAAAATTTTTTTCTTAATTTCTTGATACTTCATTTATGACCATGTTGGTTAGCTTCCATATATATTTATATTTTCCATAGTTCTTCCTCTTGTTGATTTCTAGTTTTATTCCATTGTTTTTTGGAAAACATACTTGATAAACTTTTTTTAAATTAATTTGGGGTTTTTTTGGATATTGCCAGTGGGTAAATGTGCTTGTCAGGAAAAGAGAGAGAGAGAAACCCCTCAATGGGGCATAGTCATGCAACAAGCCTTTTCCTCCATTTCTCCATCCCATCAGGATTTCGGACACTTACACATGTGCCCGCCATGTTTATCAAGATGCTGGGGTCAGAATTTGGATCGGTTTTCCACACACTGTGCTTAACTGCTGTGCTTTTGGGCTAGCCCTGATTTCAATTTTCAAAAAGTTTGGGTTGTTTTGCCTTGTTTTGTTTTTTTGGGACGGTCTAATATATAATCCTAGAGAACATCTTGTATGCTTATGTGTATTCTGCAGCCATGAGCTGAAATGTTCTATGAATGTGCATCAGATCTATTTGGTTCATGGTGCAGTTTACTTACACTGTTTCTTTGTTGACTTTCTGTCTAGATGACCTGTCCAATTCTGATAGTGAGGCAATAAAACCCCTAACTATTATTGTGTTAGAGTTGCTTTCTCCCTTTAGGTCCTAGTAATGTGTTTTTTTTGTTTTTTTTGTTTTTTGGGTTTTTTTGAGAGGTTTTCGCTATAGGGCGCGTGCGCTCGCCAGATAGAGAGAGACAGAGAGACAGAAAGCGAGAAATCCCCCCCAGGG